>NC_090612.1:3541590-3634703 GCF_004359215.1 Bremia lactucae
GGATGGCGCAGTTCATTAATATAAAATGGTTTTACCCGTACTGGCGTGGACACTGTTATTTTTAGCGAACTCCGCAAAGGGCAATTGCTTGCTACAATCTTTCAGAGTTGCTATAGTGTGTAAGACATCCGCCACGACCCGAGTAGCACGTTCTGTTTGGCCATCGGTCTGGGGATAATCTGCGGTCGACATGTGGAGCTTGCTACCTAGCAGATCAAACACAAGCCGCCAAAAACCAGACGTAAAACGTGGATCCCGGTACAATACTTTGGACTCGAGCATCCCGTGTAGTCGGTAAACATGGCCAGGAACAAGAGCGGTGCCTTCTTGCCTGTGATCGATGTTTTACATGGTGCCTGCTAAATGCACCCTTTTGCTTAGTCTGTCTACAAAGACGACTCGCCCCGTCCGACCCTTATGACCGAGCGGCATGCCAAACATGAAGTCCAGACTTACTGACTTCCAACAGTCACTTGGAATTGGTAGCGGCTTCAGTGGCGCACTGCTGGACGGTGCAGGCTTAATGCGCTGACGCTGTTCGCAAGAGCGAATATAGTTGGCCACCCATCTACATAGATGTGGCCACCAAATTTCTCTGACACTCATAAGAATGTCTTTTTACGGCTTAGATGCCCACTAGATGGCGCATCATGGAGCTCGTGAAGGATCATCAGCTTGAGATCTGTGTCATGAGGCACAGATATTCTCAAGGAATCACAAGGTGACAGCTGATGCCATAACAGGCCACTCGCTGTAGCTAAAGCAATTAAGCTTAGCTTTCAGGTGCGACGGAAGTGAAACCTTTTGTCCACCGAAGTGATCCAACAGCAAGCAACATTGGTCGTCCTGACTGTAGCTCTCTTTTATTTAAGAGGCTAATAAGCTCGTCACGTGGTATGCCTCCATGGCTGCCAACATTGACGACTAAAATTGTGCTTTCGCACTAGACACACTTTCCTGGTGTCTAACTTCGAAGTCTGGTCTGCGCGATAAAGCGTCAGCCAAGACATTCGACTTACCCGGCTTATATTCAACTTTAAAATTAAATTCAGAGAAGCATGTGAGCCATCTTGCCATTCTAGGCGAGAGGTGCGGTGAGTTTATTGCGGTCCTAGGGCTCGCTAATTACTTGCATAAGTATAGCAAGAAAAACATTATCTAATCTCCTTAAATAGAACACAGAATGGGTTTGGTTAAAGGAACAAGAATATGCCTTCACCTTAGTGAAGCAGTCTGTTGTGAAGGCACCGGTCTTGGCATTGCCAGACGCGGATAAGCCCTTTAGCGTCGTCTGCGATGCAAGAATTTTTGCAATCAGCAGCGCGCTCATGCAGAAGGATGACGACGGCGTTGACCGTTTCATCTCTTATCCCGGCTTTTAAAAGCCGCGGAACTGAATTACCCCGTGCATGAGAAAGAGCTACTTTCAATAAAGTATGCTCTTGTCAAGTTTCGTGTGAGCCTACTGGGCACCGAACCATGTGTAGTTTATACGGATCACGCATCACTGCGGGATTATATCGATGAGTTCTTCGACAAGCGAGCCAAGGCGGGACGTGTGCGTGAGAGGAAATCGCCTCACTGCAGCCGGACCTTTTGTGTGCGTAAAGCCACAGGTGGATCGCGCGTGATTAATGCTTACAATAAGCTGAACACGGCGACCATACCGGCGCAAACGGCAATCCCGCGGAAAGATGTCTTGTTAAACTCCATAGGAAAGTCAACAATCTTTTCCGCGTTGGATTTGAAGGATGGTTACTATCAGGTACTCATGAGAGAGTCCGATGCAGCCAAAACAGCAGTAAGCAGCCCAAGCGGTATACCTTGGGAGTGGCTTGTGACGCCCCAAGATTTGACAAATGCGCCAGCGACATTCAACCGAGTGGTGGCTCACGTGATGCGTCAGCATAGTGCCTACGAGCCTCATTACTTTGACGATGTATTCGTGCATAGTAGGGCCGAGGACGGGCTGAGCACAATAGAGTCGCACAAGCGTCATTTAGACGCTGTGTTGCAGACTTTGAAGGACGCCCAATTGTACGTCAACTTGCAAAAGTGCGTCATAGGAGTCCCTGAGATACCTGTGCTGGGTTGCATCGTAGGTACGCATGGTGTACAAGCAGATTTGTTCTTTCTGCAACGGCCATTGCCTGGTCACACAATACTTCATGCCAGGTTTGAGGTCTATCTCGTGCCCGATGCCCCTATCTACTGGTAGGCGGCTCGGAACTTCTTCTACGAACACATCGCGATGTTTCCACAGAACCTCAAAGAACGGACTGTCTCTCAAGGCATCCCAACCTTGAGCAGCGAGCCGTTTCTTTTTGTCCGTTTCTAGGACGCTCTCGTCTATTGTGGACGTCGAGCAACAGTCCACCACGTTCTCTTCTGGAACTGGTGCGACAATTGCGTGGACCTTTCCTTCCTTTAATTCGGCGAGGAACAGATCCCACGACATCTCCGGGAGATTTACTATCTCCTCGGCAGATTTAAAGACTTGCCGGAGCACCTCAACTGAGGATGCCTCCGCAATTTCGTCTTTGACGGCCTCTAACACGTCGTTCGAAGGCCCGTCCTCTTCATTAGAGACTCATCCGAAAGTCACTCGTTTAGACGTGCCTTTGATCGTCCTAATCTGTCAGGTGCTCGTTTTTCGAGTCACCACGACCTTTTTCTGGGAAGCGGGTGCCGTTGCACTCCTGGCTAACGCACTCCTTCCAACCGCACCAGGCTCTAGAAACTGTGCCGATTTATGCGACACTTGACTTCATGTCAGCTCGTCGTCTACTGCCACAAGCTTCTGGCTCTGTGCAGGACATTCGGACGCAGGACTACTTGTCATCGTCCTTTTCACTACCCCAGTCTCCTCGGGCTGGGTAGGAATTGGTGACGTTTGGCATCCCTTCAACGCACCCTCAACTGTGTTCGACACTACATCAGTTGCATACGCCTCTTGCAGGAGCACATCCTTTCCGGTGTCCTGCGTAGAGTTCGCAACTGTGCATGTACGGCAGTCTATCCATGGTTGGTACTTTGCCAATAATGGCATGCCTAGGATGAGGTCATACGGACTAGCACTGTGAACTTCTCTTTACAAGAGAAGTCACTAAAGCTGAAGACGAGTTCTACCTGAACTCCCTCAGACTTAACGAGCGCGCCGTTCGCTAAACGAACGGTCGCCTCTTCTCGCTTGCCATCCTGGCAAAGCGACTCAAACATTGCCGGTCACTTTCTTAGAGCCGCGAGTTTTACAAAGTATTGTAATGCACCCGAATCCACTAGGATGGTCATAGCCTCTTACTTGAGCGCTATGGACCAGCAGGGTTGAGGTCCGAAATTTCAAGACCTCAGGGACTATGCTACCAATTTGTTCCACAACTCTGAACGCAGGGGTAGCTTCAGAGTCCGCGTCAGTAGGGCATCCCGCCCCTACTGCGCTCCTGCATTTCCCGACCCCTCAGTGGTCGATGCAGAACTCATGCGTCTCGCACGCTGGTTCTTGCCATCGCCCTTTGGGTAGGGAGTCCTCTTGCTGGGCGTCTTTGCCCCAACAGGGACCCTGGCATAGCAGCGAGCCATCATATGGCCGCGCTTGCCGCATTTATAACAGACAACGTCAGCATTGCCCAACTCCATGGGAGTAGCATCTGACCTCTCGGCCGACGGCTTATACCAAGCTGACACCGAGGCACTGTTGTATGATCGCTCCTCAACCAAGGCAATTTGAATTGCCTCTTCCATCGTCGACGGCACCTTTCTGAAATGGGCCTGTCGCGATGGGCCATGCCGTAGTCCGTTCATAAACGCGGGCACTTCAATGTGCTCCGGAATNGACTATTTCGTGGATCTTTCCTTCCTTTAATTCGGCAAGGAACAGATCCCACGACATCTCCGGGAGATTTACTATCTCCTCGGCAGATTTAAAGACTTGCCGGAGCACCTCAACTGAGGATGCCTCCGCAATTTCGTCTTTGACGGCCTCTAACACGTCGTTCGAAGGCCCGTCCTCTTCATTAGAGACTCATCCGAAAGTCACTCGTTTAGACGTGCCTTTGATCGTCCTAATCTGTCAGGTGCTCGTTTTTCGAGTCACCACGACCTTTTTCTGGGAAGCGGGTGCCGTTGCACTCCTGGCTAACGCACTCCTTCCAACCGCACCAGGCTCTAGAAACTGTGCCGATTTATGCGACACTTGACTTCATGTCAGCTCGTCGTCTACTGCCACAAGCTTCTGGCTCTGTGCAGGACATTCGGACGCAGGACTACTTGTCATCGTCCTTTTCACTACCCCAGTCTCCTCGGGCTGGGTAGGAATTGGTGACGTTTGGCATCCCTTCAACGCACCCTCAACTGTGTTCGACACTACATCAGTTGCATACGCCTCTTGCAGGAGCACATCCTTTCCGGTGTCCTGCGTAGAGTTCGCAACTGTGCATGTACGGCAGTCTATCCATGGTTGGTACTTTGCCAATAATGGCATGCCTAGGATGAGGTCATACGGACTAGCACTGTGAACTTCTCTTTACAAGAGAAGTCACTAAAGCTGAAGACGAGTTCTACCTGAACTCCCTCAGACTAACGAGCGCGCCGTTCGCTAAACGAACGGTCGCCTCTTCTCGCTTGCCATCCTGGCAAAGCGACTCAAACATTGCCGGTCACTTTCTTAGAGCCGCGAGTTTTACAAAGTATTGTAATGCACCCGAATCCACTAGGATGGTCATAGCCTCTTACTTGAGCGCTATGGACCAGCAGGGTTGAGGTCCGAAATTTCAAGACCTCAGGGACTATGCTACCAATTTGTTCCACAACTCTGAACGCAGGGGTAGCTTCAGAGTCCGCGTCAGTAGGGCATCCCGCCCCTTCTGCGCTCCTGCATTTCCCGACCCCTCAGTGGTCGATGCAGAACTCATGCGTCTCGCACGCTGGTTCTTGCCATCGCCCTTTGGGTAGGGAGTCCTCTTGCTGGGCGTCTTTGCCCCAGCAGGGACCCTGGCATAGCAGCGAGCCATCATATGGCCGCGCTTGCCGCATTTATAACAGACAACGTCAGCATTGCCCAACTCCATGGGAGTAGCATCTGACCTCTCGGCCGACGGCTTATACCAAGCTGACACCGAGGCACTGTTGTATGATCGCTCCTCAACCAAGGCAATTTGAATTGCCTCTTCCATCGTCGACGGCACCTTTTTGAAAAGGGCCTGTCGCGATGGGCCATGCCGTAGTCCGTTCATAAACGCGGGCACTTCAATGTGCTCCGGAATCGGACCTACGGTAATGGACGCCGACAGCGACGCATCTCTTACACATACTCTTGCGGAGATCGCTTCGCCCGTCGCGCTTCAAAGAAGCGCGCCTGAAGAAACACTTCGTTGTTCGGCGGCTAATACATGGCGCAAATCATTGCCTTAAAGATCGCCCATGTAGGGAACGCCTTAACGTCCGCCAAAAGCGCCGAGTAATCCCACTCTGAGGCCTTACCGCGCAGGTACGACATGGCGTTCGACACCATCCGGCTGTCGTTCTCGATAAACTGCACGTCACCGCATTGCTCCACGGCTTACAGCCACTGGACAATCGTGTGCGCTGCAGTTCCATCGAACTTGGGCGGGTCCATCCGAGTGGGCCTCGGAATGATGCGGCCGGGTAGAGAGCATCTCAACAGTCCTGTTGAGAGCCTTGCTCCGAGTCTGCTCACGCCTCAGCCCATCTTGAGTCTGGATGACGGTCTCGGCCGCAGCATGGCTCTGTGCCTCGGACGTGGATCTCCGCTGTCCGAGCACGAATGCCTCAAACTGTTCCAACTGAGCAACATGTTGCTCAGGAGGACCACACAGGAGCCTGATCAGGGCTTGTTCAACAATTCCCTGCGCCATAAGCCCTGCCACCTCCCGATGATGTTCGGAAAGGTGGGAGAAATAAGCCTAACTAATATTGAGGCTCATCCTTACGTACACACGCAGAGATGAGGGTCGTGGGAAGGATTTCTAGTGCTACCACGTGTAGGCGGGCACGTCGTAATGCGGCCACGCTCTACTTAGACACACACCCTAGCACAGCGAGAAAGCGGTTTAACCAGCTTCTCTTGCGTGCAGTGAGGTTGTTGTGGTGGGCGCGTTAGCGACCTCACCCACCGCACTAAGTACTCTGGTTAAGTGTCGTCACGGGAGCGGTAATCCGGCTCCTCGTGCGCACTTACCAAGTAGGAAGTATTTTTCAGACTTATTTATATTTAATCGTGTTAAATATAAATACCTATTTTTACCAATCAAAATGTCATCCCTATAGATAACACTTAAGATGTATTGCGAGCGTATCTTTCTAAATACCTCGCGTAACGGATGACGCTGGGCGTCATCCCTCCTAATGTGAATGCACCCATGTGCATCGCATACACAAGGGTTGGTCACAAATGTGCTCCACACCCGAGTGCTGGGTCTATTACTTTAATTTAGTATCTGACCATCTCCTTAAGGACACCAAGTGTACTTAACGGGGACTGTGTAACATTTGGGCAACTTTAGCCCGTTACAAAATGGCCGACTCGGGGAGAGCAGAACAGTCGCCTGGTCATTGCTAGGCGGCTGACTATGAGTCTTCAAATAAGGGGGTTTAACCGGATGAACGTGCTAGTAGCATTCCCTATAGCATGTTTGATTTTATTCCGACGATAAGGAGCACCGTCTCCCGTGCCGCCACCCGCACACAATTCTGTGTGTGGTGATGACGATGGCGTAAGCCACCGTAATAAACTTCTTGTGGTACCCATGCTTCTGTGGGTACCACTCAGGGGAGCGTAAACAATAAAATGTATCGTCTTGATCCTGAGTAAAAGCAATGGCTTTTGCCCGAACGGCTAGTCAATAGCTTGTCTGGAGAGACTACTCCTCACAATATACATCCCTTATTTATTGCGACAATCTACGTGGCTTTAATCCCAGCACGAAGAACATTCGCGCTGAGGAGTTCTCGATGTTTTTCATTAAAATTGATTGTATACTGGCAACAACAAGCAAGATAAAAGCTCGTTGATGCAAGCTTGGGACACGTTCAATCGCAATGTCAAAGACATTGGACGCTAAGCCTGGCTTCAAAGCCTTAACGCGATTCTCGTTGAGTTTAAAAACGAACTCCAACCGGTGCAAGGTATAAATTGCATCAGTTGTCTGGTGAAACAGGACTTACATGCCTCACGTGTCCGTGTTGTAACGACACCACGAAACGAGCGAAAGTGGATGTTAATTTCCTTTCTTCGCCCTGATAGAGGGCTCGCATCAATATCGAGATGCGCGATGCGATTGACGTTTTTACGAGCGCCAGGGGCGCGTGTTTTCCGATAGACCTTCAGATCCATCGGATGTGGGTCACGTCATTCTGACGGACGAGGCCATCAACGTCAACAACTAGCTGGGAACGAGGTTCCCAGCTGTCATGCGAAGGTGGATAACCTCGCCAGCGTACCAGATAACTCGTTCGCTACCCGATGGTTTATCCACAAGGAAACGTTGACCATCGAGGGAATCCACCAATGGTTGTGGTGGAGGAGGAAAAATTAGATCCGAACAGTGTGTCGGGGCTAGAGTCGAAGATCGACAAACTCGACCGCGACCTCTATGTATTGGAGGAGGGATCTTCAACACTAGCGCGGTAAGCGTCACTCCTTGGAGCAGACGGTGCAAGCTCACTATATCGAACGATTGGAAGACCGCTCAAAGAGTGCGTACTCCATGTTGGAGTACGAGCGGAAGTATCATGCTGTTCGCGATAAGCTGTCGTCAGCTCATCGTAGTTTCGAGGATATTCGGAACCGGCATGAGAAACTTCAGGTTCAACATGGGAATCTGGTTCGCGATCACAAGAATCTTTTGGGGATTCTTGAAAAGGGTGGTCAAATCCGTCCTCGGAAGAAGCCGCGTACTGATGGTACGGGCGGAGCTGACCAACGTAACTCGTAGGATCCGTTCGCATCCTACGTGGCAATTCTACTGTGTACGCATTGCCTCTGCGATGCAGTACACGAAATAACCCAATGAACTTGGGTATAGTTTACTGCTACTCACGTCAGCAACTACGCACTTGAGTAAATTTACCGTAGAGAGTAGTACTAGGTCATTAATTTTAAATGAATAGCATTTGCTCTTCCATGTTCGTCCGCGTTCCGTTTCTGATGGTCCACTGCGTAACTAATGGAATCCTGCACGAAACGGATTACTGATTCTCGAGCCGGCAGAAATTCCTTCGCTGACTCATTTGTTTCGTTTTTTACAGTGCACTTTGTGCGTACTGCCATAGATCTTCTCATCTTTGATGTCGATTGCTTCGACATCGACATCACTCGAGTCGTTGGTAACTTTGACGCGTGATGAACATGAGCCAGAAAGTTTTTTGCTCGTGCGAGTCCCCCCTTCTTAAATTTGAGGATCCTTTAAATTGGGTGGGTATGCGTGGATGGCGAATTTGACCATCGGTTATAACTCGCTCCTATTCAGATACGATTGACGTAACCTCAAAGTTTCTCTTCGAGGAAACGATTTACGCGTTCCGTCCGACCATCTGTCTCTGGATGATCAGAAGTTGACATAGTCTACCGTGTTCCGAGTGATCGGAACACGGATTGCCAAAACTACGCCGTGAACTGTGGATCTCTATCCGAGACTTGTTCACGGGTTGAACCGTGAAGTTTGAATATTGTGTCGATAAAGACACGGGCACAGCTCGGAGCCGTGATCGACTCTGGTACTGCAACAAGATGTACCAATTTTCTAAAATCTGTCTCTAAAAACAAGAATTCCATTGTTTCTGTGATCGTCTTCGGGAAATCCGAAGACAAAGTCCATAGATACGGACTGCCAACATTCTGCCGGAAGTGGTAGATGTTGAAGAGGTGCACGGGATAAAGGGCTAGGCTTCACTCGTTGACATACCTCGCAAGCACGAATGTACTTGCGCACGAATGTACTTGCGCACGAACTGATACTGGCGGGGCCAGTAAAAGTTGCGACTTACTGTGAGATAAGTCTTCTCACGTCCACGATGCCCACTTGTTGGTGCATCGTGACACTCATACATGATGCGCAAGCGAAAATCATTGAGTTGGGACGACGGCACGTGGAGTGTTGCCGGCAACGGCTGTGTAATACAATAAGCCGTTGCACTCGTTGACATACCTCGCAAGCACGAATGTACTTGCGCACAAACTGATACTGGCGTGGCCAGTAAAAGTCGCGACTTACTGTGAGGTAAGTCTTCTCACGTCCACGATGTCCACTTGTTGGAGCATCGTGACACTCATACATGATGCGCAAGCGCAAATCATTGTGAGTTGGGACGACGACACGTGGGGTGTCGCCGGTAACGGCTGTGTAATACAATAAGCCGTTACGTGTTGTGTATCGATCGGGTAACAATCGATATAAAGCCGGTAAATCTTTAAAAGATTTATCGGATGGATTCATTTATTGGTCCATAAAATATAGAAGGTCCTTATCTTCTTTGTAGGCTTTCTTTGCGTCATCAACTAAGACACTCGTAGTGAGTATCGCAACAGTGGAATTATCTTCACTGTTGGAGTGCACTGCTGACTCGAATTGGGTCGGCGTGATAACGCATCAAAAACGACATTAAGTCGTCCTGATTTATATTCGACGGAGAAATTATACTCCGCGATGAAGGATAGACACCTCGCCATCTTTGCGAGAGGTGTGGGATTGTACGGCCGTGCGTAATGACGCATGGTCCGCATATACGATGAGCGGTCGATCTCCTAAGAGATAGACCCTAAATTTAGCCAATGCATATTTCATCGCAAGAAGTTCCTTATCATGCACTGAGTAATTGCGCTCAGCTGGTTGCAGCGGGCGCGATTGGTAACAGACGACGCGCTCCGCGCCGTCTGTATCGTATTGCATTAACGCGCAGCCGATAGCGAAATCGCTGGCGTCACAGACCACATGGAATGGTCTGTCTTGATCTGCAATCGCCACGATGGGCGATTGCATCAAGCTTTGCTTGATACCTTCAAACGAACGCTGACAATCAGCGTTCCATAACCATTTCTCGTCTTTTTTCAAGAGACGAGAGAGATGAACTGTCATCTCTGCATAATTGCGAGAGTACTTGTGCAAGTACGCCGCTAAACCAAGGAACTTTCTAAGTCCCTTGACATCGACTGGAACTGGCCAGTCGGTAATTGCCTTGATCTTTTCGGGATCAGGGCGCACGCCGTGTTTACCGACGATGCACTCAAAAAGTGGTATTTCGCTTGCAGCGAATATACACTTCTTGAGATTTGCATACAACTTAGGCTTTCGCATAAGTGTAAGAACCTGACGAACGTGAGTTTTATGAATTTCCACGTCCGTCTTTCCGTCCATGGCCCGGCTGGACGAATACATCGTCAAAATAACTTGTTGATAATTCTCGCAACGGTCTCAACAGATCCGTTACGCATCTATTGAATGCTGCAGGCGTTACTAAGCCCCTGTGGCATCACTAGCCATCCCCAGAGCATCCCACTGGGAGTGCTCACTGCTGTGTGCGGGATGTCCCGTTCACACATAAGGATTTGATAGAACCCATCCATCAGATCCGTAGATGATAAGATCGTACTCTTCGACATACCATCTATGATTACGTCTTTTCTCGGTATCGGCGTTTGAGCCGGTACCGTTGCAGCATTCAGTTTGTTGAATGCGAGCACTATCTGCCACCCTCCTGTGGCCTTTCGCACACAGAAGGTAGGAGAGATATGTGGGGGGGGGGGTCACACCCTTACATGGCCCGCTTTTAATAGATCGATAAAGAACTTATCGATCGCAAGTACTTGTTCACGAGGCAGTGGTCACTGCTTCATGACACAGTACTGCGAGCCCGGTTTGAGCTCAATCTCATATCGAGTGCCTTTATTTCTTAGGCAACTCGCATAGAACTGTTTCAGGGAATACATCCCTGAGTTCAATTAGATCTTTGTATAAAGGATTTGTCTTAAGTGACTTTAAGGATTAAGTAGTATATCTTTCAATCCGAGTCTTGACATCGAGGACACTTTCGTCCATCGATTAGTTGCTGAGAATCCGTTCGTTCTCTGCAAAAATTACCGCTGACCGAATGTCGTAATCGTCCTCTGTCGCGAGTATACAGATCTGCTTGATTTTACCACCATGCAGATCTCTCAAGAACTGCTTGGGTTCTAGGCTTAATAACTGAGTTATCTCCGAAGTCAACTTCGGAGATGCGGCACACTCTCATCAATTTTGAGTGCATCCTCACGGAAGAGAGACCTTCGCCTTGTAAACAGATCAGCGTCATCGCAAACCGCAACAAAAAGTACTCATCTGTCTCAACGATTAGCTTACTGGCTATTGTTTTCTCTGAGTAAAACTTCGTCGTTGTCTATAAGCCAGGCAAACAAAATACTTTTGCCGATGCGCTGTCGCAATGTCCTGATTACGTTCCTCGCTTGGACCTGAGTCGTCAGAATACTGACGGCGATGATGGCGGCATATGCAGGCGTGTGTGTCACTGTATCTGACCCGAGTCGTTTCAGTTACCTCTTCATGATAAGATTGTAACGGCTTACGGTGATGACCCCGATTACGATGAAATAATCGCGTATCTATGCTCACCCAACGACTCTTCAGTGGGGGCTCTTTCCAGTCCTAAGCGTGATCACATCACGCATTACAGCTTAGACAGAGACTTGTTGGTGTACATCATTTAATGCGCCTCGGACCGTGGTTGCTAACGAATCGGATTCACGAGCTCGGATATTTCACGAGTTCCATGATTGCCCACCCAAAGGTCATGTTGGCCGCGAAAACAATTTCGCGGCTATTTTAAGCAATTTTATTGGCCTCACTTGTATAAATGAGAGCGCAATTGGGTGCAGACCTGTGGAATTTGCCAGCGTGCAAAGCCGTCGCCTTCGTCGCAAGCTCCCCTGCGACCACTCCAAACGCTTCGGAGGCATGGCGGATGATTTCTATAGGCCTTATCTATGACCTCTTTTTTGCCCGATGCCAAAGGCCAAACTGAAATCTTGTTTTTTGCTGAATGCTTCAATTAAAAAGTCATACCATCCCTATCACGGCGCAAACCACCGCGGTTGAGACCGCGGTGCACTTCATCGATGCAGTGTACCGTCATCATGGTCTTCCGGAGATGATTGTGCCCGACCGCGATCCACGGTTTTCTTCCCCTTTCTAGAATAAACTGTTCGGGCTTCTTTGAACTACATTGCTGATGTCTACGGCGACATATCGTTAGACCAATGGGCAAGCTGAACGATCGCGTTCTCGAAGACGTTCTTAATCGCAGCTATGCGACATCGTTTACCATTTGGAGCTCCTTTCCGTCACTGGCTAACTTCGCACTCACAACGCTAAACATGTAGGCGGGCACGTCGTAATGCGGCCACGCTCTACTTAGCACACACCCTAGCACAGCGAGGAAGCGGTTTGTACCTGCTTCTCTGGCGTGCAGTGAGGTAGTTGTGGTGGGCGCGCAAGCGACCTCACCCAACACACTAAGAACTCTGGTGAAGTGACGTCACGGGAGCGGTAATCCGTCTCCTCGTGCGCACTTACCAAGTAGGTAGTAAATTTCAGACTGATTTATATTTAATAGAATTAAATACAAATACCTATTTTTACCAATTAAAATGATATCTCTATAGATATCATTTAATATGTATTGCGAGCGTATCTTTATAGATACCTCGCGTAACTGATGACGCTAGCCGTCATCATGGATGACGCTGGGCGTCATCCCTCCTAATGTGAATGCACCCATGTGCATCACATCCACAAGGGTTGGTCACAAATGTGCACCACACCCGAGTGTTGGGTCTAATTACTATTATTTAGTAATTGACCATCCCCTTAAGTACCAAATGTACTTAATGGGGACTGTGTAACATTAGGGCAACTCTAGCCCGTTACACATGAAATGCGTATATTTATTGATTTTTGTCATTGTTATGATTTAGATTTAGTCGTGGCCATGGTGTAAACAGCGTAAATATTAAGGACTGAAGACGCTAGCAATAAATTCTTGAAGATGTAGTAATCCGCATATTGTTTGCTTTCCAGCTTCGTGTTTAGAACGTGGGAAGAGATGAAATCATCATCATACTGTAAATCTCTTAACGTGTAGTGAAATTTCACTACGCGTTTCATCACTGTTATCGATGCGCCTGTCGCTAGACGCACCGTCATCCTCGTTGGAGGGATGTCGCGCTCAACATATTTGAGCCTACTACCCTCTAGTGACTGGCGACGAATAAAGTTATTCGACACTCCGCAGTCCACTAGGGCTCTAAGTGACAAATCATTTGTCACTTTCAACTTCAAGGTGATGAGAGATACCTCATCACCAGGTGCAGACACATAATGATTGTGTGTCAGGAGCAACTTTCATCAGAGATTTGCAAATTCTCTTGAGGTTGCTGGATCAGTAGGGCGTTGCGCCCCTACTGACCCCGTCCATTTTTTGGCGGTCCGCCTCGCTGTTGCGATTTCGCAACAACGTCGGATCCGCGACCGTTGCCCTTTTTGGCATACGGTCCACAATTACGTTCAGTACTACTTTTCGGTGCTGGACGTGGGGCACTACACTCATGAGCGAAATGTCCCAATTTTTGGCAGCGATGGCATTTTTGCGATCGCTTATTGTTATGAAAGCGAGGTCTCTCGCTTTCGACGTAGGAAAGGTCCATGGGTTCTGGACCTCCTAATTCGTGTCGCCTTGGTGGACGATATGATGACGAACTCGCTTGAGCCTGTCTCAAGCTAAAGCCCTCCTGCTCCGCAACGAATGTTGCACCTACAACCGTAGCCAGTCCCAAGCGGAACAGGTGGGTCTTTACGGGACCATCCGTAGACCTTGCATGAAAACCGTAATTGGTTGTATGTGATACAACTCGCTAAGAGTCGTAAATACTGGGCAAAAGCGTGAACATCACGCTTGCCTTGCTTGAGTTTCAGAAGCTCTGACCGAGCTCTGAACTCAGCCCTAGGCCTGTTTGAGCCGGGCTTTAAAGTATCTAGCGACCCAAGGACATATGGGTCGCGCAACTTAAGGCCTAGTGCCCAAGTTTTAGCACGACATGCCAAATTTGACTGAGCAAATGCGACTTGCATTTGCCCGTCGACGATGTGACGAGCCCTTTTGGCATCGTCCAACTAGACAAACCATCTTAAGAGGGAGTCTTCTTTAACTCCCCTATTCTTAGACGTTTCAATCTTTAAGGTTTCATGACGACGCATGTGCGTCATCCCAGGCACAGGGGTCTGTACCTGTTGTAACCTCAACAGTTCTGCCCGTTGAGAGCCTTACTGATTAACAAGGCAACGTCCTCCTTCTCCTTTGCCTCGTCAACTTCATGTTGTATGAACTTGGTGATGGCTGAATGGAGGGCATCTCTATCCAAACCGGACAGCATGGCCAGGATGGCATCATTCCCTACGGTCAAACTCATTCGTTTGACCGCACTCCTTTCTATGTCACTTAGGAAGGAGCGGCTATCACGCGCAACCTGATGCGTATTTCCATTATCATCTAACATGTCCATGTAAGAAGATAAAATTATGGTATTTGGACGGACTACAAAGTGCTACCACTTGTAACGGTTCAATGCCGACTTGTACTGCTTCAGTACTAATCCACGGCTAAATTCCCTGCTGATCGGGAGTTTAGAACGAGGTTGTACCTCATACCTGGGCTCAAGTACTGTGTGACTGCTGTCGAGCGATCAAATCAAGTCAAGACATTGACGAATTAAGAGGGCCGCCACAAAGCAGGACATGTGCGAAAGTGTCTCGCCCCATCCGAGTCCTTTTTTATTGTGAAGAATGCAACTTGCGGGTGGCAAATCTCCCACGCCTTTAATAAGCCGAACGATGCCACTATTTAAGCGCAAACACCGTTCCTCAGGAAGAACGTGGTGTTGCAATCTATGTCTCGGAGCGCCATTTATTGTGCCATCGACCTGGCGGATGGCTCTTATCAGATTAAAATGAGGTTAAGTGATATTCCCTCTCACAGCATTTAGCACTCCCTAGCGGCAATCTAGACGTTCTGGGAACAATTAGTAATGTCGCAGGAACTAAAGAATTCTCACTCAGCGAGTTTGCCCCCAAGTTACTTCGACGACAGTTTCGGTCACAGTCGCGTTGAGGGCGACCTCAATGGAGTTGATGTGCAGTTGAAACACTTATACATGTCTATCAAATAATGAGATACAACAAATTTTTAAGCAATTCAAAGTCTCCAAAATTTCGGTGCTAGTGAGTAAAGCAGGAGCTCACGCCAATTCTAAGAAAACGTGTATCTATCTTCTCATAACCAACACCTGTAAGCCCCACAGAGTTGTATGATGGCTTGATTTGGCACATAATCTACACAAGTGCACGAAAAAAGCTTACACCGAATCTATTCAACCAATATCGTCATTCCGTAAATAAGACGTCACGTAGTCGTGACGTTTCGAGCATCCGACCGCGTTTGAATTCGTGAAGAAAAGCCTGGCTTCTGCTCCAGTATTGGTGTTGCCAGATTAGTTAAGGCCGTTTCATGTCGTTTGCGATGCTAGCGATTTCGCGATCGGCTACGCACTCATGTAAATTGACTACGATGGCCATTAACGGGTCATGTACGGCAACTGAGGCCGCCGAGAAGAATTACCACGACATGGATTTTTTTGCTATGCGGCACACTCTCATCAATTTTGAGTGCATCCTCACGGAAAGCAGACCTTCGCCTTGTAAACAGATCCGCGTCATCGCGAACCGCAACAAAAAGTTTTCATCTGTCGCAACGATTAGCTTACTGGCGATTGTTTTCTCTAAGTAAGACTTCGTCGTTGTCTACAAACCAGGCAAACATAATACTTTTGCCGATGCGCTGTCGCGATGTCCTCATTACGTTCCTCGCTTGGACTTGAGTCGTCAGAATACTGACGGCGATGATGGCGGCATTGGTACGGCGTGTGTGTCACTAAATCTGACCCGAGTTGTTTCAGTTACCTCTTCATGAGAAGATTGTAACGGCTTACGATGATGACCCCGATTACAATGACATAATAGCGTATCGATGCTCACCCAACGACTCTTCAGTGGGGGCTCTTTCCAGTCCCAAGCGTGATCACATCACGCATTACAGCTTAGACAGATACTTGTTGGTGTACAGCATTTAATGCGCTTCGGATCGTGGTTGCTAACGAATCGGATTCACGAGCTCGGATATTTCACGAGTTCCATGATTGCCCACCCAAAGGTCATGTTGGCCGCGAAAACAATTTCGCGACTATTTTAAGCAATTTTACTGGCCTCACTTGTATAAATGAGTGCGCAATTGGGTGCGGACCTGTGAAATTTGCCAGCAGGCAAAGCTGTCGCCTTCGTCGCAAGCTCCCCTGCGACCACTTCAAACGCTTCGGAGGCATGGCGGATGATTTCTATAGGCTTCATCTATGACCTTTTGCCCGATGACAAAGGCCAAACTGATATCTTGCTTCATATTGAATGCTTCAATTAAAGAGTCATATCATCCCTATCATGGCGCAAACCACCGCGGTTGAGACCGCGAGCACTTCATCGATGCCGTGTACCGTCATCATGGTCCTTCGGAGCTGAGTGCTCGACCGCGATCCACGATTTACTTCCCCTTTCTAGAATAAACTGTTCAGGCTTCCTGGAACTACATTGCTGATGTCTACGGCGACATATCCGTAGACCAATGGGCAAGCTGAACGATCGCGTTCTCGAAGACGTTCTTAATCGCAGCTATGTGACATCGTTAACCATATGGAGCTCCTTTCCATCACTGGCTAACTTCGCGCTCACAACGCTAAACACGTGTCAATGGATTTGACGTCTTCCTTCGTTAATATTTCGCGAAATGCTCGCTTCCCAGCTCTACTTGCTGTAGGTAGTCAGTCCCACGACGCTCATGGCTCCACTCCAAGGAATGTGGCCGATGCCGAGCAATCAAAATTACTGAGTGCAGCTCATGCCATGGCCTGGACACACGGTAACAGGTGCGGCAACCGGCATTGACACCACCCAAAAAGCGGCGTCATCCTTGGCGAGGTAGACTTCGAAGGGATTAGTTGAGCCGTCGTTGGGGGCACGAACGTCCGCTGCATGCGGCCAACTACGCGCCGCACCATCGACGCGCCCGATTAGTGACGTCGTTGCTGTAACCGACCATACTTATGCAACGGCAGTCAATTACCCGGGTTGTCCGGGATACACTTCAAGCATCTGTCGACAAACATAAAGAGAACGCAGACGGACGTGGAATTAAAAACTTGAATTCTTTTCAGCGAGGAGATCGAGTACTCCTGTCGACCGAAGGCATTAAAGACTTAGCAGTGACGAATTTTGTAGGGAACCAACTTGCTCCACGCTGTATTGAGTCCTTTAAAGGCTACTTTAAAAGAGCGGACAAGCCTACACTCTCGACATTTCCATTACATCCGTTTTTCTGCTCCAGACGGCTGAAACTGTATCATCTAGCTGCGATCCTCGAGTCTGCTCAGCAGGCTGAGTCAATGTACGCATCCATCCCGTTGAGCCCGTAGCTGAGCCTCCACCTTTCAAGGCTGCGATCCAGCTTGCGACCGACAAAACATCTTCCTGTCATGGTCGAGCAACTCGCGATTCGACGGACGAATCTCTGTCGCTACCCTCCCTGCTAACCCAGCGCGCTCCGACACTTACTCCGTTTCGGAGTGATATTGAACAGCTTGGTTTGTAGCGGCATCCACACCGTCTTGGGCGACCAGAATGAAAGCGATATCATCGCGACGATCCACAGCCTGGATGCTGCGTATATTTTTTACTGTACGTCGATCTNNNNCGTGGTTGCTAACGAATCGGATTCACGAGCTCGGATATTTCACGAGTTCCATGATTGCCCACCCAAAGGTCATGTTGGCCGCGAAAACAATTTCGCGACTATTTTAAGCAATTTTACTGGCCTCACTTGTATAAATGAGTGCGCAATTGGGTGCGGACCTGTGAAATTTGCCAGCAGGCAAAGCTGTCGCCTTCGTCGCAAGCTCCCCTGCGACCACTTCAAACGCTTCGGAGGCATGGCGGATGATTTCTATAGGCTTCATCTATGACCTTTTGCCCGATGACAAAGGCCAAACTGATATCTTGCTTCATATTGAATGCTTCAATTAAAGAGTCATATCATCCCTATCATGGCGCAAACCACCGCGGTTGAGACCGCGAGCACTTCATCGATGCCGTGTACCGTCATCATGGTCCTTCGGAGCTGAGTGCTCGACCGCGATCCACGATTTACTTCCCCTTTCTAGAATAAACTGTTCAGGCTTCCTGGAACTACATTGCTGATGTCTACGGCGACATATCCGTAGACCAATGGGCAAGCTGAACGATCGCGTTCTCGAAGACGTTCTTAATCGCAGCTATGTGACATCGTTAACCATATGGAGCTCCTTTCCATCACTGGCTAACTTCGCGCTCACAACGCTAAACACGTGTCAATGGATTTGACGTCTTCCTTCGTTAATATTTCGCGAAATGCTCGCTTCCCAGCTCTACTTGCTGTAGGTAGTCAGTCCCACGACGCTCATGGCTCCACTCCAAGGAATGTGGCCGATGCCGAGCAATCAAAATTACTGAGTGCAGCTCATGCCATGGCCTGGACACACGGTAACAGGTGCGGCAACCGGCATTGACACCACCCAAAAAGCGGCGTCATCCTTGGCGAGGTAGACTTCGAAGGGATTAGTTGAGCCGTCGTTGGGGGCACGAACGTCCGCTGCATGCGGCCAACTACGCGCCGCACCATCGACGCGCCCGATTAGTGACGTCGTTGCTGTAACCGACCATACTTATGCAACGGCAGTCAATTACCCGGGTTGTCCGGGATACACTTCAAGCATCTGTCGACAAACATAAAGAGAACGCAGACGGACGTGGAATTAAAAACTTGAATTCTTTTCAGCGAGGAGATCGAGTACTCCTGTCGACCGAAGGCATTAAAGACTTAGCAGTGACGAATTTTGTAGGGAACCAACTTGCTCCACGCTGTATTGAGTCCTTTAAAGGCTACTTTAAAAGAGCGGACAAGCCTACACTCTCGACATTTCCATTACATCCGTTTTTCTGCTCCAGACGGCTGAAACTGTATCATCTAGCTGCGATCCTCGAGTCTGCTCAGCAGGCTGAGTCAATGTACGCATCCATCCCGTTGAGCCCGTAGCTGAGCCTCCACCTTTCAAGGCTGCGATCCAGCTTGCGACCGACAAAACATCTTCCTGTCATGGTCGAGCAACTCGCGATTCGACGGACGAATCTCTGTCGCTACCCTCCCTGCTAACCCAGCGCGCTCCGACACTTACTCCGTTTCGGAGTGATATTGAACAGCTTGGTTTGTAGCGGCATCCACACCGTCTTGGGCGACCAGAATGAAAGCGATATCATCGCGACGATCCACAGCCTGGATGCTGCGTATATTTTTTACTGTACGTCGATCTATTTGTTGACCACTTGGATTTACCGAGCGCTTCTGGTCATTCGGCTCGTGGAAGCGCGCGATTCCAATCGCGCTTGTTGTAGATCTCCCGAGAGATTTACGAGAACCTCATGCCAATCTTCTTCGTGACGGTCCGGATGACGTTCAAGAGTTTAAAGTTAACTCATGGTCGAGGCTTTAACTAAATCCAGAGCGAGGACGAGTCTTGACGATTCGAGTCGCTCATGTGGACTCATTCTAACGCGGATGAGACGCAATGCTCTGTCGACGGCCTGGCGGAGTTGATGCGACCCGCCACGAATAGTGCCGGCTTTTTAACCCAAGGCCACACTCGTACTTGCACCCAATTCTGTTTGAATTTGCTGAGCTGTCGCTCGGCAATGTAATTCATCCATGCTGCCCCAGTCGGTCTAGGCAAGACGGAGCAAGACGTTCACCCCTCGATGAAGTAGTCGAAGCATAGGCTGTCCTCGCCCAAGCGTCATTACACGCTTTGTCACATATGGCGCTGAGGGAATGATCATTGCGGAGATCTTTCTCATCGACCATATAAACGATAAATCTGCACCTACTTGACGTCTGAAGCGCATCGTATCCATCGCCGTCGATCATCTTTTCGCGCACGCTGCGGAAGCGCCAGAAATGATCTCGGACGGTATCAGGAGAGTCGGGAGCATCCGCTTCGGACTCGTCATATAGTGCCCACGGTCGAAGTTCAACGTCCATTTTGTGGACATGTTCACTACAGCTGTTGGGTTTCTATGGCGCTCGGTAGCTGCTCTACACATTGTTACCTTGGTGTCTGTGTCACGATTTTTCCTGTGAACACCCAGGTGTGTAAGTGCTGTCTTGGGAGGGTTGTTTTATTGGGCCCATCCCGTTACATGATACTAAGGTTACCTCTACAAAAAACTTAAGTAGGGTGGTATACGTGACTTATCGGGTGTAGCACGTCTCATGCTTCTATGCCATTAATGGGGAACCAGACCAAAATTAGTAGGATACCGGCACGTAGATAAATGACTCCCATGAGGCCATTAAATATAGTCATTGTTAGGGTCCTTAAAGTTGTATTTTACATATATTACGGACATGCTATACGATTCCTTACGTGCAAGTGCAAGCCAGGTAAAGCCGCCCTTAGCCCATTACAATATTACAATACAATACTTGTATTCTTCATCATGAGGCACTACGATGCGCGGAAGAGCCGCCACATCAGTGCGATTAAGCAAAAGGTCAGTATCGATGTAAGCCCGCACGCAATCGTGCCAAAAATTGTTCATCCGAGTCTTAAACCTCTTTGCTCGCAAGAGCCTGTAGCATAGCTACTCACTGATCAGCATTTGCACAAGCCGCACCGATTAAGTCACTGACTTGCGATGACAAGGTCGTGACGTATGCAAGCTCATAAATGAGGTCTGCATGTCAACGCATCAGCCATAGCGCTTCGCTTTCCCGGATTACGCTTCACCTCGAATTGAAAGCACCGAGTCATCCTTTGCAAGAGGTAAGGCGACTGATTCGAGTAATGACGCATTATATTTATCGATCAAACAAATGGCATCGATCCAACCAGAAATACAGAATTTGACGGTAGCATAGTCCATAGCAAATAGCTCTTTTCTAAGGCACGGGTTATTCGGCTTTTCTGCATCGTTGATCTGTCGATACTTGGATTCAATGACGCACTGGATCCTTCAGCATCTGTCTGTAATAAAGCCTTGCCGTTGCTAAAATTAGATGCGTCATAGGGCGATCAGAACCGGGCTTAGCCAAAATAGGTGCATATAGGATACTCTCCTTTAATGCTTTAAACGCGTCATTCTTGGTGCAAGTCGAGCACCAATTAGTACCGTTCTCAAAGGCTACACTTAATGCGCGGAGTGGACCATCGATGCTCAAAGATCCTTCAGATCCATTATTTCCTTAAGTTAAATAATTTCAAGACTTATGTGTCACAATTTACCGTCTATTTCGCATCTTGACAAAGATGTACATCATGTATATGACCTAGAAATTGATCGAGTGAAGTCGGCCTTGATGGCACCACGTGAAAGTCGATAATGATATTATTGACGATACGCCAAAGCATTCCAGGCTATGCGCAATAAATGCACCCGGAATGACAGGTAAGCATTCACAAAGTAAGCCCGGCTGCGTAGCACCTCACTGAGTATCTGAAACACGCACCTTTCGCTAGGACTGATATTAGTACTTGTCAACTAAGCTATATAAAACATTACATAAGTAAAAGGTAAAATACACTGCAAATAGCGAAGGTAAGGTGCCTCGATTTCTTCACGTACACTGACATGTAGAGAAAGGTTACAAGCAGCTAGGAAGTCTTAGCTACTAGAGGTCGACTCTAAGGCTTCAGTATAGAGAAAAGTAAGCTGTACTATCATCATTATCATTAAGAATATCATCAAGTTCCTACGTAAACATCTCCTAGGTTACAAGCAGCTAGGAAGTCTTAGCTACTAGAGGTCGACACTAAGGCTTCAGTATAGAGAAAAGTAAGCGGTACTATCATCACTATCATTAAGAATATCATCAAGTTCCTACGTAAACATCTCCTATCTAGTAGCTTTTCAAATATTTTAATGACTAACTATGTATAGCGCCTCCTTGCGCACCGCCCAATCGCGGTAATAATCTACCGAACTATTGTCTTGTTGCCTTAATATTGCCAAATTTGGTAATACTGAAGCTATTAAGTCGAATTTATTATAGGATACTTACTTATTTATTTATTTCTTTTTATTGGAAATACTCTATATTATCCCTCTTATGGGATAGTACATTATCGTAAGCATAGAACACGTTACAATATCAGTAGTGAAGTTGTTGGCAGTACGTAAAGTAATATTAAATAATGCCGTAAGGCACGTGGATTGACGCGTAAACGATCACTGGATGATGTGCGAGTTACGAGTAAGCTGGGCTATTAAAGACTCAGACTCGAAATGTGCTGGTGATCGGAAGCTTTCTTGAGCATATTTAATAACAGCTAGAGCAGCATTTCTCTTTTTGTGCTCTTGGCTCTTACAGCCATCGAGATGGCAGCGCTCGGGGTATCAGTTACCCCCTGCAAAGCACCAATAGTAGACTTTCAAAGACCGTTGGTTTTTTTTCAGTTGTAACCGCGCTATTGAACGTGATGAGCTTAAATTATGCAACCCTTTCTCTACTATCGAAAAAGAAATCAATTTTTGTATATAGCAAAGTAAGGTTAGAATCTGTAAGTTTTCGATGTTTCGGCCTCTAAGACGTGAGCAATCTCTGAACCGAAAGGCAGAGACGCCACATTGCTAATGCAGAGTGGTACTAGGGAATAGCTGTATACACTCGTCAATGAAATGACTGATAACAATGATGGTGATGTTAGTCTTGATGCTATCTTATCATTATATGAACATGTAGCGCTAGTCGGAATGCCTGTTAATGAGTACGGCCAGGCCTTGAAGGCTGGTGACTTATCTGGCATGGTGGTCATTCGATCTGATACTGCAATGAAGTTATCTTCGCTTATAAATGAGGTCGACCTTGGGACACAAAAGTGGCACTTAGTGCGCGAAGTAGATCATCAACCCTTAAAGATCAATTCTTTGTTTTGGTTCAGGAATATTATAGACGTGGTGTGTCGCAAATCACCGTTTGTTTCACCTCCTACAGAGGTGTACGTCATGACATTGACCTAGTTAGTGGAACCAAATCCTGCGTAATTCGGCAGTGGCCTATACCGTGAAAACAGTGTGACGTCATGACAATTCATTTCGTGCTAAGCACGCAGCTGAAATGGCGTGTGAGATCAAGTCTCCCCATGAAAACCGATAAACTGTGTCAAATATTCGAACGGTTAGTGGCGCATTTTTCTCGTATGCTTAGAAAACGCTTAATGCGGCCCAATATACCAGCACATACACCAATTCCTTGTAAGAATTTCTTCAGAACAATATTGTGGGATGTACGATGTACAGTCGCACGACTTATGCGACTGCTAACAATGCGAAATAGTAATATCCCGCTTACAGCGGTTGAAACCTTTAGCGGTGTAGCTGGTGTTCTCATGGGGCTATTGGATGTCCTGGCTGTGCTTAATTGTTGGTAAAGAATATATTCCGCCGTCATAGTAGGTTTGCCCAGCCGTCGTGTCGGTCGGGTGTGGATAACCACATAGACCATTTACGAGCTGTGCGTGCTCGAAAAACTTGTATGCCAACGTATTAAAAACCATCTTTGGTGCGGATAAATTTGCTGCTTCATCGAAAAACAAGGCTTTAGCGGATCTACGAAGGTAAAAGCCATATTAGATCGGCGGGTTTCAAAAAGCCAAAAGCACTTACGTAAAAAGCTTGGCCTCACCACCTAGTTGCATAAGCTCAGCGAAAATTATGCTGAATTGGCTCAGTCATTATCCGATCTCATTTCTGTCATCAAGAACGGTTTCACCCAGAAATGTCGATGATGTCTGGTCGAATGACCACCATCTTAGATAAGTCAACAGCCTTTGAAATCTGACCGAACTCATCTACAGACATTTCGTCTAGCTCTAAAGAGCATGTAGCGTTGGGATAGCCTCAAAGCTAAGATCACCCTCATCGTTACCAGTTAGACTGTTGATGAATATACATGGCTGTTCGCTTGTATCACGCTGTGACATTACAGACGCTTCACGTATCGCAGTACCCGACGTCTGTCTCTGGTGTCTCGATGACGAGAACTTAATTCTGTATAAATTCAAAACATGTAACAAAGTCTTATCTGTCTCTATCTTTGCACGCGTCCAGTGCTGACTTGACCGCGGAGCAAGTAGATATGATGGCGTATATCTACCAATATAAGTTTTCCGAATATTACTAAAATAGCAATATTCCCAAAACGTTATCTACCTTTTCGATTATATATTTATTAACAACCTTTAAGTGTTAATTTAATGTAACGATACTCCGCGTTACAATTCAGATCAAAAAGAGAGCTGAACTTTATGCTTAAAGATTACCCTTGGTGGCGCGTATTACCCATAATAAATGGAATTTACATAATATTACCTATTTCTTATAGAATAAGGGTATTTACCCATAATGTGAATTGTACCACAATAACGATTAAACGACTGAGGTGAACCTCATTACAAGGGGGACATTTCATGAAATCGTAATCTTGCAGTTCCTGCCAGCCGGGGACGTTTCATGAAATCGTAATCTTGCAATTCCTGCCAGCCGGCCATTATATATGTCCGTTGCAAACGTGTGTAAGGGTACACCTTGGCGTGATGTAAATTTCGAGAACAAATCTGACCCCGTGTTGGATTGCATGAAAGTATCCTACACCATCTGAAGGGAGATCGCGTAGGCTGCTGTAAAAGCCTCATTCACAATTTCAGAAACGCATAATATTCGGCACATCTTCCATTTCTATTCTATCGACAAGCTAGAATAGAAATGGAAGATGTACCGAATCTGGTTCGGTTGTCGCGAAGCCTCGTTCCAAACATATTCCGGCAACATTCCAAAAACATTATTTTTTACTTCTATTAGTCTTTTTAAAGAAGCAATTCAAGACCGTGTATACAGCTGGTCGCTGGTATCATCACTCTGTAACATTTGCGGATTGCCATGGCGTCGGATACAATAAATCCATTTTTTTCGTTCACATATTTTACTGATAAATAAAATGTCAAATTTACTTCAACGACCTAAATGTTCGTGTTGTAACATTCCCACAATAGGTAACAAGTACCTACTTAACCTTCTAGCTGCAAATATCTATAGTGACGGGGTCGCCGGCATCTTCGATTGTCGTCTTAATAGCCTGGTACGTCATCGTGACGCATCCAAGCATCACAGCCGAAGCAAGACATAGGACAATAATAGACTGGCGACCTGTCCGCCGAACGAAGCCCAGGATCACAATTTGCGATAAGGACGTAACTGCAAATGCCACGCCACACAGGAGCAATGCCCAGTCCCATGTAATCATCTTGAATACAGCAAACTGTGCTGTCGCGGCAGCTGACGAATACAGAATCATCAGCGCCGTCGTAGAGGAAGAGACTTCTGGCACAATGCCTAGCTCTATCATAATGGGACCTGCTACAATACCTCCGCCAACTCCAAATAGCCCTGCAACAATACCAGCCGCAGCACAACCTAATGGGAAGAATATTACCATCTTCTTTGTCCATTGAATGTCGCCATCCAAGTACTGATAATTCACCGCTTTCTTGCAAAGGTAAATTTTATGCAAATAGCGAGACGACAAAATGACAAACATAGCAATCCACGGGATCTGCGCGAGCAAGATTACCCAGTAAGCAAGACTACCACAGCTCACCAGTGCGTCCCCGATACTGGCAGCTACGACTCCAAGGTAACAGATCATAATTACACTGTGTGTGCCCCAGGCAAAATGTTTTTCTCGCTCCAACATCTCAACTAGTGGCCACGATAAGTCGACTTCGTCGCCTGTCATAGACTTTTCAAGAGCAACTTCGCTGCTTGTCATGGATAAGCTCAATCGCTTCTCGGCATCAACGGCCCTTGGTGTGGTGATTTGAACGTACGCACCAGGACTGACTGGAATGCTAGCCAATGCTTCGCTTGCAGCTTTCTTTACTGCTTCTTTTTCTGCGACTTCTTTCTTGTGCAAACGTATACCCTTTTTCATTGTACGTGAAGCACCAGCCGCAAGCACAATCACAAATAGCAGCGACAAAACGTAGCCTGGAACAAGTTTGTTAATCAAAGCGCCCAAGACCGTGCCACCAATTACAACAGGAATCATTCCTAGCGCTATTTCCGGATCAATTAATGGTCGGTCTGCAAATGGATGGCGTTTACGAAGATTAAACCACGCGTTTGCCGCCGCACCACCAAGAATCGCGACGTTCGAAATTGGTGTCGCGCGCTTCATATCAAAGCCAATGATCAACACCAAGGCAGGGACAATAAAGACGCCACCTCCCATACCACCAGCGGATGACACAGCTAGTCCAATGACGATGAAGACGATGGCAATGACATCGTAGGTGTCAACGTTGGACAAACTCGGCTCGTCGTTCGCGCTGTTCGAGTTGTCTGCTGCAATTGCGGTAGGATGTATTAGTGCACCAAGAGCGATGGACACAAGGAGGGCGAAAGCGCCACGACGAAGTAAGGGATGGACAGCCATAACGGCCATTAGGATCACGACAATGTAAGATGGAGGGTTGTCAGCTCGAACTTATTGCCAATTGACGAGCCTAAACGTTCAGATGGAGGGTTGTCAGCTCGAACTTATTGCCAATTGACGAGCCGAAAAGTTCGGACTTTGGGACCACTCGTAAATAAAAAGGGTACGATCATATAATGTTATGAATTTGACGCTTGCAGAGATATTTCTCAACATTACTTTTTAATGTTTAATATAATAAAATATTTGAAAAGGAGGAAGATATTTCTAGCTAAGCGGCGTCACGGACAAAAATGTAAGCAATTTTTGCGCGAAAACTGGATATAAGCTCACGTTCTTATAAGCAGAGTGACAGTTTTCTTGAACCAGTAGCTTGATGATGATGCTTGCAATGCTGCGACCATCCATCTCACATTCAAAAAAAGTGCTGCGCAAGCGAAGAAAGTCTAGCTTGCAATGGTTGACGGTTGGTATGCTAGGATTTTTTGGACTGTCGCTGCGGTAATTGCAAACTCGGGTCATGGCTTCGTCACGACTTTTGAAGCTGCAAGCATCCTCGGGACTCAGCCGGCGTCTCGAGTAACCTCCAGCAATGCTGTAAAATGGAAGCTCAGCTCGCTCAAACACCCCACTATTACCGGCCACCGTGGCGCACCGGGATACCTTCCTGACCACACTATTCCAGGCTATTCGCTCGCCATTGAATTTGGCGTGGATGTTATTGAGCCAGACCTCGTCAGTACCAAGGACGGTGTTCTTATTGTCCGTCACGAACCCTACATTGATGGCACCACGAACGTGGCAGACCACCCCGAGTTCGCAGATCGTCGCACTACCAAAGTTCTTGACGGCATTAGGATAAAAAGGTATTTTGTTTGCGATTTCTCGCTCGCAGAGATCAAGACGCTTCGTGCCGTGCAGCCGTTACCTGAACGTGACCAGAGCTTTAATGGTTTGTACGAGATCCCGACGTTTGAAGAGGTCATTCAGCTGGCCCAACGCAAGTCTGCCGAGTACAATCGTACCATTGCTATTTATCCGGAAGTGAAGCACTCGTCCTTTCACAAATCGCTTGGATTATCAATTGAAAATACCATGCTTGAGCTGCTGACCGAGTATGGGTGGAACCATGCCGATGCACCCGTCTTGATTCAGTCTTTTGAGACCGAAAGCTTACGCGAGCTTAATGAAGTCACCGACGTGACCCTCGTGCAGCTTATCGACGGCTATGATAATGATCCGCTCACGGGCGAAGTATTATTTACAGCACCGTACGACTGGTTGCTGATTAATCGTACAGAGGACTGGATTGACCTCACCTCTCATGCTGGTCTAGTCGAGGTGTCCACATACGCCGACATTATATCGGTATGGAAGCGATACTTGCTTAAAGCCGTCGCTATTAAAGTCGACGCAGCTGGCAACACCGTCGACTCAAACGGCGACGGCTTGATCTCTGATGCTGATTATACTGTCTCTGTAAACGCAGGCCTTATAAAGAAGGCTCATGCCGTTGGTCTTAAGGTGCACACATGGACGATGCGTGACGAAAATCACCGCCTTGCTATGAATTACGGTGGCAACGCAACGCTGGAATATTTGGACTTGTTCGACATGGGTGTTGACGGCCTCTTTAGCGACAACTGCAAGGTTTCAGTGCTCGCTCGTGACGCATGGCTAGCTCTGCAGTAGATATGAGCGCAACGGTGTCTAAAAAGATATTTCATAGGTGTCTTTTGAAGAAATATTTAGGATATGCGTTGAAGAAGAAAAGGAAAAGACAGATGATATAGCTGCCGCTTTTGACATGCTTTATGAAAAAGTCACATTTGAGATGGCCTTTGACTTACAAATTATAATGTAATTTTGCAATAAAATGATTTCTTGTCGCGGCACGCTAATAATTATCTGCGTAACAGCGCGAGATATGAAGAATACATGGAAACTTCGTAATTAGGCAATATATCCGTTTACATTTCATTCCGCATTTAAACTGATAGTAAATCTCTCAAAGATGTTGCTGTTCGTATAACATTCCCAATACAATTAGCAACAAGAACTCGTGTGTTACGAATAAAAAATTAAGCGTTGCAACGCTTGCCAGATTTGCCGGCGGGCTATATGCCACCGGCGAGCTTAATTTGATAAATAACATGTTTATTAAGGGCCTTCCAAGTATTAAGGTAGTGGCACGCTCATCTTCAGATGAAACTGTACGACCCACATAGAATGCAAATGCTACTTCAATTAATGACTTAATCGATAAACTTTTGTATTATATTTTTTTATTGCGTGAATCTTACGCTTAAAGCTTTATTATCCATCGTAATGCTGTTGCTGCAACTTGTATAGTAAACTCAAACTGGCGTGTAATTAGTACGCGCCAAGAAATATTTATATAAGTAATGAAAGCGAGCAGGAGAGCGCAGGAGCATCGTGAAGGCTACTATATCGATTCCTTCAACTGCTCAATGCGCCGATATTTAAAGACGTGGTGATCTTCAGAGCGTGTCTGCGCTCAATAGTAACAGTTTACCTGTTCCTTGCGTTCCAGGCGGCTCAAAACGTGCTTGCCAAACGTGAAACGCTTCAAATAGTCCTCATTGTGTCGTATAATACATACAATGCGGCGTCGATCCTTTTCATCAGCACGCTCCAACAATTTCTGCACCACGTAGTTGCCATACATATGTTTCATCATGGGAAGAAGTGCACAAGTGGCGCCACTTTCATCACACTGCAATATGTAGTCGACGATCTGGCTTATCTCTTCCTTCCTCGCATGCTCCAAACAGGATTCCACGACGTTACTGGCATACTTGTGTTGGCTCCAGCGAGCGATCTCAGGAAGCACTGCTTGCATCACAATATCGCGTTGATCCGGCTCACCATGGCTAATCACATGTTGCACAACATAATTTCCATATTGGTCTTTGACAAGGTCACGGCACTTGAGGATTATCTCATCTAACAGCGGGCGAATTTGGACTGGCGTGCAGTGTTCGAGCACGCGCTGGATCACGCGGCATCCATACGGATGTTCAGATAGAAGTGCAGCTTGGCCGACAAAGCTGTCGACAATAAACTGAATGTCTTTTCCCGTGACACATCGTTGTGGCATCAACTCGTTAATAGCAGCTGCTTTCTTCCAAGACGCTGCTTCAATACACTTTTGCAGCACGTGATTGCCATTTTGGTCAACAGCGCACTTCATCACGTTTCCTTTTAATTGTCGAATTAGAGCGAGCTGCTCTTCGAGTTGAGTCACTTCCAACGCACGCTGAATTACACGGCATCCGTACACCTGCAGGGCCAGGTTGAGCACATTTCTTGTCATTAGCTCCACCAACAACTGCTGCTGTTCAAGAGATCCATACTCGAGAAATTTCTGAATAACGTAGTTGCCGAACACATCTTGCATCAGCAGAAGTGAGTTAGGAAAAATCTCATTGAACGCGTCAGCTTTCAAGCGATCGTCTGCCTTTTCCAGTTTCTGCTGAATAAATCGCGAACCTGTCTGATCTTTGGCAAATATGAAGAGGTGCCCTTTGATGGCGGCCAATCCCCATTTTTCTGACTTGGGTGCTAGGATGAATTCTTCAAGAAGAGTGTTCGACGAATACGAATGGGCAATTGGGTGGATATACTCGGACGCGTGTCGTCGAAGTCCTCCACTCTTAGGTCTCTGTAACATTTGAGGATGAGGAGAGTAGTCTCCTAGAGTATGGCGGTCATACATCGAATGTTCAGCCGCGTGATACATTGAGCGGGTCTTAAAAATCTTTTCGGGTGGTTTAAGCCCGCAATTTGCTCCAACATAATCAATGGAATACTCTGGTAAAGTTGATTCAGGCCCAAGATTCAAATCCGGAAAATCTGAAGGCGCACGGCCGTGAGGAGAGGATGCAAACGAATATGCGTTCTCGCTAAAAGCCCATCGCAATTGCCCAGCCATCATAATAGGAATACCTTGAGCTCCGCAGGAATAAGGTGATGAATAAGTGTGAGGCATAGCTCCTGAATAAGGCACACCAAAACGCGCGCTCATACTTCTGCCAATAAGGTGACCATGGCCACCCAATTCCGCATGTCGAAGTCCAAATGCATGTTGATTTGTTGGAGACATAGCGCCTTGTCCTCCGAAACGACCGACGGAATCGTAAGACGGAGCTGAGTAGTAATTGCCAATTCCTAGCTTTTCAATACCTTCATCTATGTCGAAAGTTGACTGCGACTGCTGATCTCTTCCGTCAAAACCGGTTCTGCCTGTCAGCAACTCTTCTGCATACTCGGGTGAAGGTGTACGCGGAAAGTCCTCTTGAATACGGTCGATCAAAGACATTCCAGGAGTGATACGAGTCTCTGCAGCCTTGCGGTCATCGCTATCTAACCCTTCACGTATTGGCTTGACAACGAACTCACTTGAAAGTGAAAAACAATTCTCGGTAGGAGATGCGATGGGGCTCTTGTTCGAAACATAATCATCATCTAGTCCGTTTTCAGCATTTTTCCAGATATTTACCGGGTGAGATTTAATAACATTAGATTGATGGTCACATTCCCGACTTTGAAGCTGAATAAAGCACAAAAATTAGCTGTCATACGACACGAACTGGTTCACTAAAATGTACCGTATCAAGCGGCAGTCTATGTAATTCATCTTCGTGGTTACTAGCTGATTGATTCTCCTAGAAAAAGATATTGAGTCAGAGGTATTCGCGCGCCATTAATTTTGGGTTAACAAGAAAATGAAATTACCTTATTACATTTGTTCTGCATTGAAGTAACCCACGATGCCGACAATTTTCGAGCTTTTTCAGACGCGGTGTCACGGTGTTCGTTTTCTTCCTTTTGATTGTCCACCACTGCCTCTCCTTCATCTGGCTCACTTCGTGGCATTGTTTCAGAGCTTTGAACAGAGCGCGGGTTCACCTTGGAGTGCAATCGTGGTGCACGCAGCACGAAACTTGCCGGTCGCTCACTCAGCGCTTGCGAGGCAGAAAAGAGCAGCGAAGAGCGCGATTTGAGACCTTCTGAGGACCAAACCGAATCTAAGGGGAATCCAGTTGGGTCCTGCAGCTTCACACGCACAGGTTCAACAGGATTGTCGTGATGAATGGGCTTTCTATCGGAATTGCCACTGGCATGCGGCGGCGAGAACGAGGATGTAACACGATTGCTGTCACCCTTGGCGGGGCTCATTGAGTTAGTGTGACCCATAAATGGGAAAGTTGTAGTGAGACCTGTCGTCCACTTGTGCAGGACGCGGCAAATTGATTAATGAATAGTTGCGGATGCGGCGTTGGGCCAGGAGTTATTTTTCACGAAACGGGCTTTGTGACAGGTTGCATCGTTTACTTAAAGCGAGAGGACCCCGTTAATGTTGAGTATGCAAAAAGACGGAAACCTCAACGAAGTTGAGGGTGGGGTAAGCAAAATGGTAACCAGTCTTCCCAGCAGTGTTGCACGTGGGCGATGAAGGCATTAATCACACTAGCAAATTTTAGCGGACGTCTGAGATGGCGAGTGTGTAATAGGACCTCGTGTAACTGTGGGGCAACGAGGGAACTCGAGGCTATGATGGCACCCGGTATGCCGTGGGCGATTCCGCATCCGAAATTTCAGATCGTGTCGTCATGCATTCAGAAGAAGGCAGTTAACAAAGATGTTGATTTTCATAGAAAATCCCAAGCACGCATGTTTTCGAGACGTGATGTGACCTGATTGGTGCAGACGTTACTTCACTGGGGTTTCCTCGAGGTCGGAAGAAAGGGTGGAAGGCTTGCGTTATGTTAACGGCAAAGTTGAAGCGACGTGGGACAGCCTGGGATCGTCGACACGCGAGCACAGAAAGTACAATGACCAACATTCTGGCAAGTCGGCAAACGACATATCTTGTTGACAGGCAAATGTCGGGCTCACAACGCGGCGGTCAGAAAGTGGAATGCTGCTGCCAGACCTTTGAAAATCGTTGATATGCGCTGGCTTGTCGGAAAATTTCGTTAGTTAAGACTAAATTGCAGCCTAAGTATTTAAGTTGCAACAATTATGGTAGGTGTCGGCAATAATCAACTTGCTGCATCTCTCCTCGCTTTAGACACTTTACTGTAAATAACAACATTGATGTTAGTTCGAACAAAATCAATGCTCTGTGTGCCAAATGCTAAAGCGAGAGGACGCGACTTATTAATTGCTCGCAGCCACACATTACTTGAGCCCTGTCCCAGTCGCAGCTGCAGACTACAAGTGCTCTTGCAACTAAATGCATGAGCTCGAGGTTGAAGTGAAAAGAGGGGGGAGCAACTTATGAGCTCTTAGTCTTCTTAAGCGTCAGCAGCACCATTGCCGCCACGCCCGCCGTCACCACTGAGGCCGACACTAGCGCGGGCATGGTTAAGTACCATGCCGTGTGCTTGCCTGCACTAGGTATTGCATCACTCCGCTCCCCCTGTTTCTTCGCCTTGCGCGTAAAAATTCCGCCACTGCTCTTCGTCGTCGTTGTCTTGGTTGCAGTCTTTATGGTCGACGGCGATGCCTCGAGGTTGTCAAAAATGCCGCCCCACGCTTTCATCTCATCCCGCTTTTGCTTTTCAAGGAGCTTGCTCACCTTGTCGAGCAGCGTACGGCAGGATTTATCGCGAGGATTCAGCCTTACGGCCAGTAGCAGATCCTGCTTGGCGTCTGTGTACTTTTCCAACTTGACACAGGCTTGCGCTCGACGAAAGCGTGCCTTAGATGGCCAATCTTCGAACAGAAGCTGCTCAGACATGCCTAAACGTCCCATCCACGTAACAACATTGCCGTCGCGATTCTCAGCTAGCACCGTGAGTATGCCCAGGGCATTCGTGCATGCAACCTCCGCATCTGTAAACATGTTAAGCTTCAGTTTGCATGCGCCAATGTTAAGATGGCAGCGAATCATGGTCTGAATGATGGTCGCTTTTTCCTTGTGTGTCGCCTCGTCCTGATCCACGCGCTGGAGAAAGCCAAGAGAGCGCAGGTAATTATGCACAGCGTTCTGCAGCTTGCTATCGCGGAAATCGTCATTCCCGACGTCAGCGAGCTTAGCAGCTTCCTGTAATAAATCTTTTGTCGACATATCTGCCAGTTCCTTTACTGGCAACTTGATGTCTTTCCGCTGCATAAACATGTGAGCAAAGTCGGTCTCGACGACAATCACGTCATCACAAGAGCGAATCTCCTTCACGACACCAAGACCGTACGGGGTCAATACTTTCATGTGCATTCGAAAGTCGGGCTCATCAGATTCTTCCTTTACAATATCTTGCTGCAAATACGCAATCGTTTGGTTCTTTGATGCCGCGTTTGTATCTAACAGCACTACATACATTCTCGTCAGTGGTCGAAAAGATACCACAACGCCTCGACCAAATGGAGTCACAATGCGGGTCTTATCTGCAAGCGGTGCGATGCTTATGGCAGCAGGATGGTGTGCATCCATGTGGAATTTGTTGCCTGGTACGTAAAGAGCAGCTTGCGCTGTTTCGTTGCCAAACGCTGCAGGATGTTGCACGGAAGCTTTGACAAGACGTGCAGTTTTCTTATACCGCTCAATATTGTTATCATTCTCATACTTCTTCTGTCGCAATAGAGCGACTTGATTCTCGTAGCGCTCACGCGCCGAGAACTCGAATCTCACGCGTAGCTGTATCTTGCCAATAATACCACTCGTCGCTGCTAACGCTGGTGCCTTCAAGTTAAGCCACTGTTCGTGCGGCATCTGGTCTTCATAGTCGGTGCTACGGAGCTCGAGCTCTCCCAGGACGACATCAGCAATGACTTCAGCCTTGCAGCTTAATGATACCTTCACAACAAACTTCTTTGTCTTAGCCCCAACATGCACTAAATTCTCCTCCCAATCTGCTTTCGCGTTATCGACAGCTTGCACGACGCTAGTGCGCAGGTGCTTTTTGGTAGTCTTTTCAAACGCCGACAGTGGAGATACGACTGTGGAAACGTACAAATTAGGCTGTGCATTGCCACTGACTGCCTGCACCGTGGCATTCTTATCCAAAGCCAGGTTATTAACGGCCACGACTTCAATAAACATGCGCCCTGTAGCCTTGTTAGTGTTACTGTCCATGTCTACGCCATATTTATTCTGCTTAACATGAGCAGCCGATGTAGCCGCCTCTTCAGCGAGCTGCAAATCGTGCTCTAGCTGCACGGATAAAATTTCAAGCGGTGACAGCGACACTTTCTCCCACATCAGCGAGGTACCAAGCCCCCCAGAAGATGCTGGTGAATCACTGGGCGCGTCACTCATACCTTTCTCTCTTTCAGCAGATCCAATGGCGAGAATATCAATCAATTACTGGTCAGGCTCGGTCTATCATCGGAAGTTTACCGGTTACATCCAAGCAACATAACACCTGAAACTACATCTGGATGTTTGCTTGAAGCATAACACAACTCGTTTGGATGCATAAGCAGGCCGAGGTGGAAGGGCCTCGCGCCCGTGCTGCTGCGAATGAAGGCGATCGGCTGCGAGCTATCCACGTTGACCGTAAAGAATTATTTGTGCGTGCAAGCGCAGCTCAGCGTCGTCGTCGACAACAGGAAAACGAGGAGCGCCGATTGGCTAAGAGTCGGTATTCGTGGCTGTTTGGCGGCACTAGGCGACTGCACGAGGACGAAGTTGAGTCACCATCATCTTTTGCGAGCAACATTGTAGTAAGCGCGAAATACAGCGCTTGGAATTTTTGTCCGCGTGTTCTATTTGCACAGCTAAAGCGACCTTCGAACATGTACTTCCTCTTCATTGCGTTGCTTCAGTCTATCCGAGACGTAAGCAACACGAGGGGTATTCCGACAATTTTGTTGCCGCTCGCAATTGTACTAGTGTGCAGTGCGATTAAAGAGGCTCTTGAGGACCGAGAGCGTCATCGAGCAGATGGCGTAGCCAATGGCCGGCCAGTAATGACGCTAACCCCCCTGGGCAATTGGGAGCTGCGCAAATGGAAAGACTTACGGGTGGGTGATATTGTAACAGTAATGAATGATGAGACTATTCCAGCAGACTTATTTCTACTGTCGGCGGATGCTATAGAGCACAATGATAGTAAAGAGGCTTCACTACACGCGTGCGATGTAAACGTTACGAGTGATGCAGCAGAGGATACACTAAAGCAATCACAAAGTGACGAAGCCAGTTTATCATCTCATGAATCGCAAGAGCAACGTATTGTTAGCTCTAATATCGCGTACATTGAGACCAAGTCGCTGGATGGCGAAACGAATTTAAAAATTCGCACAGTTATTCCAATCGTAGCAGCTTTCTGTCGTGGATCAAACAGTACAATTGATGGCGACGGACATAATAAGCTGCGGGGTACAATGTTGTGCGAGCAACCGAACAATCGCACTACTACGTTTGAAGGCACGTTTTCAGCGATTTTGAGCTCTGCAGAAGCGCAAAGACTCGGTGTAGCTGCAGAAGATTTGAACTCTACTAGTCACTCATTGCAATTGACGACATTAATGCAGTCTCCGTCTGATCATTATCAAAATGACAAGACTGAAGAGAACCACGTGCGTGTGCATGTACCAGTAACAGCGAAGCAAATGTTACTGCGTAATTGCGTGCTCCGCAATACATACTCGATTACCGGTATGGTCGTTTTTACAGGTCACGAGACCAAAGTATTCTGTAGCAATACAGAGCCTGTTGTGAAGACTTCGTCAGTCGAGCGGCGACTTAATCGACTGATTATTGGTATTGTATTCCTACAACAGCTCGTTTGTTTTCTTGGTGCGCTGCTTGGTGTGTACTGGATGCGTGACGCATGGGCATTGTTTTGGTATCTTTTCAGTGCTACTGAACGAGAGCAACGTACTTTGGCTGGTGCGCCTGCTCTGCAAATACTTACTGATCTTGTCAAATTGCACTTGCGCTACTTCATTATCATGCAAAATTTTATTCCGATTTCCCTGAACGTGTCGCTAGAGTTTGTAAAGTATTGGCAAGCCTACTTCATTCAGCAAGATTTGGAGATGTACGACGAGCAATCCGACACACCGGCCATGGTTCGATCTTCAGCTTTAAATGAAGATCTTGGCCGTGTGCATCATATATTTACGGATAAAACTGGCACGTTGACGATGAATCTTATGCTTTTTCGATACTTTATGGTCAATGGAAAGCATTACGGTGGCCGCATACAAGAAAACGAAATGGAGGCTGAAAATTCTAGCGGCAATGTTTTCAATCAAAGCGGTAGACCACAGTATGTCGACTTTGATCCGACAGAGCTCTTTGCCGATATTCTTCTTGGAGGAGAGCAGTCCGAAACGCTTTGTCGCTTTTTACGACACTTGGCGCTGTGCCATACGCTAATTCCCACGAAATCGCTCGCAGAAATGTGCAGTACGTCATTCCCAGAATATTCGGCATCATCTCCCGACGAACAGGCGTTAGTGTCTGCAGCAGCGTATTGCAATGTCCGATTTGTACACAGGACACCTACAGCTATGATGCTCTTAGAGCCAGGCCAGACGGTACCTCGTACTTATAATTTGCTGAACGTGCTTGAGTTTGATAGCGACCGGAAGCGTATGACTGTGATCGTCGAGACTCCGGATGGAACCATTGATTTGCTCTGCAAAGGCGCTGACAATGTCATTTTTAAGCGTCTTGCTATAAATCAAGCAACAATGCCAACTGGAATGTCGTGCGAACAAGCTCTGGATCAACTCACGCTGTATGCAAAAGCTGGCATGCGGACTCTTTGTCTTGCTTATAAAACGATTAGTCGGTGTGAGTACGAGGCGTGGAATACTCGTTATACGCAGGCGCATGCTTCTATGGAGGAATTAGTAAAGCGGCGTCAGGGCTATGCGAATGCTATTGACCCATTGATGAACGAAATTGAGTCGAATCTCATACTACTTGGAGTCACTGCAGTTCAAGACAAACTGCAGGCTGGTGTGCCTGAAACGCTGCGTTTGTTGCAAGAGACTAATATTAAGCTGTGGACTCTTACTGGCGATAAGATGGAAACTGCAATTAACATTGGATATGCAAGTGCGCTGCTATCTCACAATATGAATGTGCAGCAAATTGCTGGGGATGATTACGCGTCGACAGCTAACGCCTTGAAGAAACTATCTAAGCATAGTGATGAAGGAATCAAGTCATTCTATCAATTGCCACTTTCGCCTCCTTTGACTTCTACAAATTCCAAAGTCAATAAAGAAAGCAGGGTGCGACATGCGCGTAGTAAAAGGCCTCGAATGTCCATACAAACCGGCAGTCTATTGGAAAGCGTTAAGGAAAGAATTGGCAATTTTTTTGCAAAGCCGACAAAATCAAAGCGAAAACGAAGACGCCACTATTCTAATCGCTCGTCCAGAACATCTTCACCTTTCCGGCAAAGTCCGCTATATTCTTCAGTTGCAACTGATGCAGAAATGGGGAATAAGGTTACATCTGACGAAGAATCACTAGATGTCGTCGGAATTGAGGCAGATGATGAAACTATTCCAACACATGTTTATGGGACCCTTGATAAAAATCGCAAGAGTAATGAAGGCAGCCGCCACCTTGCATTGCAGAAGTTGGCTCTCGTAATTGACGGGCAGGCCCTTGAGTACGCTTTTCGCCCTCAATTGCGAAAACTGTTTTACGAAGTCACGCGGCGTTGCGGATCGGCGGTCATTTGCTGTCGCGTGTCACCAAAGCAAAAGGCTGATATCGTTGAATTTATTCGCGAGTTTGAGCCCGATAGCATTACGTTGGCAATCGGCGATGGAGCGAATGACGTAGCGATGATTCAGACCGCTCATATTGGTGTGGGCATCTCTGGTCAGGAAGGAGCCCAGGCGGTGAATGCCTCCGACTATGCGCTTGCCCAATTTCGCTATCTGCAACGATTGCTTTTCGTGCACGGCCGTTGGGCTTACCGTCGCGTGGCTAAGCTTATGAGTTATATGCTTTACAAGAATGTGACGTACGTGCTCACTACATTTTGGTTTGGATGCTTTAGTGGTTTTTCTGGACAACCGCTACTTTTGGATGTAGCCGCCCAAAGCTTTAATGTGCTTTACACGAGTATGCCGCTAATACTCTTTGCTGTACTGGATCAAGACGTATCATCTGCGAGTGCTACAAAGTTTCCACGCCTGTACGCTCTTGGCCAGACAAATGCATTGCTTGCGCGACGCGTATTTTGGCCTTGGATCTTTAACGGCATCTGGCACTCAATTGTCATTTTCTTTATTTCTGCTTGGGCCTTTGAAGGCTTTGGATTTTGCATTCGTGATTCTCCAGTTATTGCGACCAAGGCGGGTAAGAGCGGTGGACTTGTCACTTTAGGATTTGTTGTCTTTACGAATCTTGTGTTGGTCGTGAATCTCAAGCTTTGTATCGAAACGTTTTTGCTGACGTGGCCATTTGTGCTCACAGTGACAATATCAATATTATTGTGGTTTGCTGTTGGAACTCTCATTTCGCTCCCAAACGCGGGATTCTTACAAGCTACTGGTGAAATGGAATATCTACAGAAGCTCCCGACGTTCTGGCTTGCGTGTCTCCTTGTGCTGGCGCTGAGTCTATTGCGTGATGGGTTGTGGAAAATTGTGCGTCGACTAGCGCTGCCTAAATTGTATCACATTCTCCAAGAACGTGAGCTTCTGGGTTTACCTATCACGCCATCTCGCTTACAACAGGAGCGTCGGCAATCGGTAGCAGATAAATTTTGGTTCGATAATCCCGATATTATCGACTGTCCGAGTGCAAATAAAAGCTTATCCCGCGTTGAAAATCCCGAGGAAGCTCTTTTGCGCTCCAGCCCGCTTGGCGAGCGATTAATTGCATCTCCTTACGCTAGTTCATTTAATGGCGGGGAAGTCACTTCATCGAAGCAAGCGGTGGAATTTCAAAGCCGTGAAATGAGACGAAACATTCGTGTTCGTGGATCTTTTCTCGATGGCTTCAATACAGACATCGCAGTATCCTCACAGGTCCCTTCTGGCTACCTTGCTGCCACAAATTCTGCTAACTCAGTCGTCGGAAATCGCTCCTTTAAATCGGGAGTTGGTGGAGGAGGATCTTATCATGGCTACGCATTTTCGGAAGACGAAAATGTGGACAGCGATGTAGAAGCAGCGTCCTCTAAGACCAGACAAGGTGATGTAGATCCAGGAAAGGCTGCAATTGGGGCCCATGTTGCTATTAAAAAAGTACTGAAATCGGTTCGTGGTAGAAAAAACGCTTAATTATCAAATTAATTCTGCGACTTTAGACGAAGAAATATGTTACTTTAATTCGTTTCTCAAACTTAAGCTTCCTCTCACTTCGCCGAATTACACCCGGCTTTTGCTGTCATACTGTGCGATAAAGAAAGGTTGTGCTGATGGAGCGTCAATTGATTTCGACCGCAGAGCAGTTTTTACAGCAGCAAAGCCACCAACCTGAACTTTTAAAACAATGATGCCACAGGGTTCACCTGTTGCAGGCAAATATGCACCATCAAGAAAGGTGCGGTAAAATTGTGTCACCTAGCTCTCTTAATTTCTTTAGGACGACGGAATAACGGAATCTCGGAAGAACCTCTACAAGCGCTGATTTCAATCAATCCATCTTAGGATATTTTCTCCTTTTTTTCGAAAAGTCGTTTCTGCGATATTCGCGCATCAAACAGAACACAGTCAAGGTAGTTGTCGCCAATAATCTTTATTTTACCATGGTAAAAGTGGAACACCGGAAAATATTTAAACAACTTGAAGTCGATTCAACTAAATTGCTATCCCTTATTCTCCGCTTTGGATTTGATAATCATGGATCCCCGCAACATGAAGATGCCATTGCCTGTCACCACGCATTTATATGACGAAATAGCCATTTTAAGTAAACTTGAAAATCAACTAATTAATCTCGGCGGTACGCTATGATAAATATAGAGGCTGCGCTTTTGCTTGGGTTTTATTAAGCAAACAAGCTTTTTTTCTTTTTCTAAAGTCAAATCATGACGTATTTTCAAGGTTGTGTAGGCAAGTAAAAGGGCTTCGTGCTGCTTTTGTCAGAGGTGGATTCGTGTCAATCGCCGTTCTTGTAGAGCAACGAGATGTTTATGCCCGATAGCTCACCGGTATAAAAAAGCTCAAACATGTCCCACAAAGGCTTAAAAAGATTCTACGTCCTATTGTCATGTTTGCTTACAAATTAATTGCGTAAAGTACAATAGCCATTCCACTGTTCCAATGACGATGTGCGATGTATACAAGCGTCTTTGAATTTGTGTCACGAAGCTCCTTTTCTTTCATTTCTTTTTAGGACGATGGAAAAATGGAATCTCAGTATGTTCAAGCGAAATTTCACAGAATTCCAGGATAAATTGCTCCTTCCTTTCGACAAGGTATCAGAGTGCGAGCTTTTCGGTTCGATAGTCGGTCATAATTCAGATTGACAATCCATCGTACAAGGTCACGATCCCAACAACATTAATGGCGATACATCCGTTACTTCTTCGTGTTACTTTCGCCCTCCTTGTGTCCATCGCTCTTAGTGCATTGATACCTCCTACTGCACTTGCAGCAGACAATTCGAATAGCGTACACAACGAGCCGAGTTTGTCCAATATTGACACGTACGATGTCATTGCTATCGCGCTTGTTTTCGCTGGTCTGACTGTGTCATCTGCTGGTGGTATGGGAGGTGGCGTCTTTATTGTCCCTGCCTTGGTGCTGATCATTGGCTTTGATTTGAAGCGCGCGACACCCATTTCGAACGTCGCGATTCGTGGTGGTGCGGCGGCAAACGCGTGGTTTAATCTTCGTAAACGCCATCCATTTGCAGACCGACCATTAATTGATTCGGAAATAGCGCTAGGAATGATTCCTGTTGTAATTGGTGGCACGGTCTTGGGCGCTTTGATTAACAAACTTGTTCCAGAATACGTTTTGTCGCTGCTATTTGTAGTTGTGCTTGCGACTGGTGCGTCACGTACGATGAAAAAAGGTATACATTTGCACAAGAAAGAAGTTGCATCGAAAGAAGCAGTACAGAAAACGGCAAGCGAAGCACTCGTCAGCATTCCAGTCAGTCCTGGCGCGTACGTTCAAATCACCACCCCACGAGCCGTTGATGCCGAGAAGCGATTGAGCTTATCCGTGACAAATAGCGACGCTTTTGTTGGTAATTCTACGGCAGGTGACGAAATCGAGTTATCGTGGCGACTAGTTGAAATTCTGAAACGAGAAAAATCCTTTGCCTGGGGTTCTCATAGTGTGATCCTGATCTGTTACCTTGGTGTCGTAGCTGCCAGTATCGCAGAAACAATGGTTAACTGTGGTGGTGTCGCTTACTGGGGGCTCGTGCTCGCGCAGATCCCGTGGATTGCTATGTTTGTCATTTTATCGTCTCGTTACTTGCACAAAGTGTATCTTTTAAAGAAGGCGGTCAAGTATCCGTACTTGGACGGTGACATTCAATGGACAAAGAAGATGGTGATATTCTTCCCATTGGGTTGTGCCGCAGCTGGCATCGTTGCAGGGCTATTTGGTGTTGGGGGAGCTATTGTTGCAAGCCCCATTTTATTAGAGCTAGGGTCCGTGCCAGAGGTCGCGTCTTCAACGACGGCGCTGATGATTCTATATTCGTCAGCTGCCGCGACAGTAGAATTTGCTGTATTCAAGATGATTACATGGGACTGGGCATTACTCCTCTGTGGTGTGGCATTTGTAGTTACATCCTTATCGCAGATTGTGATCCTGGGCTTCGTTCGCCGGACAGGTCGCCAGTCCATTATTGTCCTCTGTTTCGCTTCGGCTGTGGTTCTTGGATGTATCACGATGACGTACCAGGCTATCAAGACGACGATCGAAGATGCTGGCGACCCCGTCTTTATTGATATTTGCAGCTAGAAAAGAAGATGTAAGACGCATTGCACTGAGCTTTAAAGTAATCTAGTGCCGCGGTGATGTATAATTATAGGCCCTCTCGCAGCTGACTGCGTTGCCCTGACATGCTCGCTCATAAGTTTCTGTATGCGTCTTATTATGCAGTCGTTAACTAAAATAAGCACTCGGCCCGCCCCTATGAAAAAGCTATGTCCAACGTGTGTAAATACGAAAGTATTTCCGGCAGCTGGTGTATCCAGTTTTGTACCCGCTTTTTAAACAATCATCGTCCTTATTCAAATCATTTGTCGGCACTGCCAACTTCAAGTCCTACTCGAACGTTCGTAAGCATCACGTAGCTTTCTGAAATTAAATTAAAGATATGTTCTTTTTGTTATTGGGTACAAATTGCTTACGCCAAAAGCTTCCAGTCGCATCCTGTGTAGTTAATTGGTTGCAATAATAATAAGCTTGAATGATTAAAGCTATGCAGGATTTATTAAAAAAAGTTCCGTATCTCTACTCGAAAAAGAGAACAACCACCGTCGTATCATCGTGGCGGCGACGGCGGCTGCTTCCGGGAGGCAGACTCAAGAGGTCCTGATACGTCATTCCGTATCGTTTCGCTGCTTTCTGAAGCACGCGCTCAACTAACGCACGGCCTGCAAGGTCATGATTGCCGCGCGAAATTGCTTCACTGACTACTTCGATAGCTTCTTCATTGCTGAGGTAATCCCACAAACCATCGGATCCAATGATAATAAACTTATCTCCCTCTTCAAGCGTATGCGACTTGACTTCTGGCATTGCCGTGATATAAGGCGGTGTGTAAGGCGCTGAAAAGTGGCGGCCAGCCGAGCGATCGCCATCTTTGTAAGGAGGGCCATTAAACTCGGGGTGTTTTAGCGCAAAGTCACCCAAAGCGCGTGTGGGCTGCAACGCGCCCTTGACGTAGCACGAGTCCGGGTGGCGGCACGTGAACACATTTGCTTCGCCTGGATGCTCTTTCACGAGTTTGTCTTGCTCAAACTTGACCATAGCGTTTTGATCGCTGCTAAGTGGCTCTGCCACTAATACTTGGGATTCCTTGTCTAGTTTGCCCAACACAGCACGAATATCACCAGCATTGGCAACGTGCACTGTGCCTCCGTGCACGAACACCAGACATACGCACGATCCGCAGCGCGCAACCGCTCCAAACCCCAATTTAAACGCTGACGCCACCTCGGACATGAGATCACGATCTGTGCGCCCGAATGCCCGTTGAATCGCAGCGGCTACGCGGTCATTAGACTCCGTGTCCTCGTCGTCTTGTACCGGCTCGTGCGTCCCTGACTTATACAAGTACGCCAGCTCATTCTGCACGTTGCCAATTAGCGTCTTGCGCGCATACTCCGACACCTGCCAACCCCCTGAAATATGTAAAGTAAGCTCTTGAAAGTGAGCGTTTTCTAGTACATTGTTGCACTCACCGTGGCCATCCAGCACGGCCACAAACACATCGCCTGATTCCGTTGTCTCCACTGCGTACTTGTCTTCAATAGGAAAGTTTGCTTTATAGGACGCACTGCTAAGCCGTGTAGCGCGTGACTTTTTGATCGATACGAATTCCTCGCGCTCGAGTGGTACAGAGAACGCCCCTTCCACCTCGGAGGGTGTGTAGCGTGCGTCACACTGGCCTTCCATATGCGCAGAGCACTCTTTCGTGAGTTCATCCTGAGAGAACGCCAGCATTGACAGTCCCAGACCGCTCAGTATCAATGCCTGACGCACTGCCACGACAGGGACCTAACTCAAAGTATGACAACGTTTAGCTTAATGTCTGTGAAAGTAAGTGAAAAACGCAGACATTAGGAAGATTAACTAGCGCACACCTTGCGGCACTGCCCACGTGCCCAGCGGGCCAAGATTTGCGTTGCAAGGATTCGCATGCTTGACGTCGGATACTAAGGACCCCAAATGGCTTCCGTCATGATCATATCATTGGATGAAAATGTTTTCTTTGAAAGCGAGAACAGCGTCACGTTATTTCATTATTTACTCAAACAATCAATTGCGTCACTATCCATCTCTCTAACCTCGCGGAGCTAGGTAACCTCGTTGTGTTGGCAATGTTTTGCTTCTTAAGGAAGAGGATGATAAGATTATGAATTAACATGACTTATTTGCCTGCTAGAGCTGCTCTTCCTTCTAACTCTTCTGCTCCAACCACTACAAATTTGGTTGGTTGCAAGCACTAACTACTTCATCTTGTACTATGCAAACGGGAAATAACAACTGGCGCTAATCGCATCTTCAACTCCTGTCACCTTGAACTTCCAACACTCCTCCTCGAGTGCGCCTTTCGTTTGTTTCCTTACCTTCCTTCTCTTCCTTCAACGTCCTTGACTTCCCTTGAAAGTCCTCATACTTTTTAGTCCGTCTACTCGATGCGCATCAGATCACGAAGCCTTGTAAGTTTCGCCGCATCGTGGGCCTTCGTCATCAGGTCCGCAAGCATCACTTCAGACCTCAAATAGTGCGCAGCGATCACACCGCGGCGCGAGAAATCGCATAAAAACTTGAACCGTGCGTCGATGTGTTTGGCCTTCATCGACGATGCTTCACCGGAAATCTGACTTATAGCCGCTTGATTGTCCACGTAGAGCTTCATTGGCAGTGCTGGTGACATGCCGATCTCGCTAAGCAGCTCTCGTAGCCCGAGCAGGTCACGCGCCATCTCCGAGGCAGCGACAAATTCAGCTTCCATCGTCGAAAGGGAAACTCCACCTTGTTTTCGAGCTCCCCAACTCACCGCCATACCGTTTAGCAACACGCCACCTGTCATCGACTTCCTTTCGCCCTTGTCTCCAGCAAAATCAGCGTCGCTAAATGCTTCCAGCTCCAAACCCTGATATTGTTCCTGACCTGGCGACATCGTTATCTTCAAGCTTGCGGTACCCTTCAGGTACCGAGCAATCCTTTTAGCGAGCTTCCAGTCAATCACTCGCGGTGCATGAGTCTGTCTTGTAGCCTTGTGCACAGCGAACGCGATGTCCGGCCGTGTGCAACGCGCAATCCACAGCAAACTCCCGACAAGCGACTGAAAACTGCGGACCGTTGGGCCAGTGCCTGCACTTGTAGATCCAAGCAGCTCCACGTCGTCCGGTGGTATGTCGTAACAGTCGTTGCCAATAGGCGCGCGCGTCGGATTTGCTTCTGCCAGCCCATTGGTCCGAAGTAGATCAGCGATCGCCCCCTCTTGGTCCAGTGTATATTTGCCTGTATCATCCAAATTAACCCGCATACCCAAAAATCTACTTACGCGTCCCAGATCCTTGATCGATAGTGACGACAGACTTTCGAAAAGTCGCTCGACTGCTTCCACACTTGTTCCTGTCGCCAAAAGGTCGTCCACATAAACGCCCACAACCACGAGATCTTCGTCTTCCTTTTTCCAATAGAAACACATATCGCTTTCACAGCGCATAAAACCTGCCTCGACGAGGCGCTTGTGCAGCAGCTGACTCCATAGTCGACCGGCCTGCTTAAGCCCATATAGGCTCTTCCGTAGTTCTAGTACTAGATCCTTTTCACTTTCCGCGTCTTGTTCACGCATGGTCTTTGCAGATATCGTCATTCCTTGTGGCACATGTAGATATATCTGTAGATGCTCCTCCTTGTCCGTCTTGACATATGCATTGGGGGTGTCGCCGTGCTTTGCAGGCACCCCTCATATGGCCGCAAGAGCTAATATGACCTTCACTGTTGATAGGTCCATCACGGCGGCGAACGTGAGACTGTAGTCGACTCCTAGGACCTGTTCATTGCCGCAAGCAACGAGGCGCGCCTTCAGTCGCTCGACCTTGCCTTGTGCGTCTGTCTTGGTCTTGAATACCCACTTGGTATGCAAGGCGTTTAAGCCAGGCGCGCGCTTGACTACTTGCCAGACTTTATTATTCTGAAGTGCTTCGACTTCTTCTTCCATAGCCTTGACCCATCCATCGCGATTCGCACTTCGCATAGCTTCACTGTAATTGGTCGGATCTTTGTCAAAAATAGCATTTACGACTCCGCCGCTTGACTTCGACTCCTCCTGGAGTGCTACCGCCTGCGCGCGCTTCGATGCGCCGCGCGTTCCATAAGCGGACCGCGTCCACTTCTTCGTGCTTTTCTTTCGTGTACCCACATTGGCAGCACTCGTGTTGCTTACTTTCGCTTGTCTTGGGGCGGGTGTCGTCACATCCTTATCCTGCTCCACCGTCGCTTGCTGCAGCTGCGCGTTCTGTGCTTCAGACAGAGTGTCGATGTTCTTGACGTGCTGAGTCTTCTCCTTGCGTAGATAAACCTTGTAGCCCTTGGTTTCTTCACTTATCCCCACTATCGTGGCAAGTTGTGCGCGCTGCTGTAGTGAATTTTTGCTTGGGTCGCGATACACGCTACACGTGGAGCCGAAAACAACGATCTTGCGCAGATCCGGCACCTTTCCCGTCAACACCTCAAGTGGAGACGCTCTCTTAGCGTTTGCGCGCGTAGAGCTGCGATTCAGTATATACGAGGCGTACTGAACCGCATATCCCCAAAAGTGAAATGGTAGACCGCACGCAAACATCATGCTTCGTGCCAAATTAAGCACCGTCCTGTGCATCCGTTCCGCCTTGCCATTAGAAGCTTGGTTTCAGCTTCCGACACTTGCCTTGTCACCCCGGTCCATTTACAAAAGAGGTCTATGTTGGCGTATTCTCCACCACCGTCTGTCCTTAGCACGTGGATTCGGCAGTTGAAACGCTTTTCAAAAAAAAACGAGGAAAGCCTCAAACTGTTTAGCCGCCACGTCCTTTGTTCTTGCGAGAAATATCCGGCAGTAATTCGACTTGTGATCGACGAAATTAACCAAATAACGGTTTCCGAGCCTATCCCGTGGCGTCATTGGACCTTTCAAATCCGAACAGATGACTCCACCGACTCTGTCAATGGGCGCGTTGAAACCACTGTCCGTCTGGTTTTGGGAGTTTCGCGTCTGTTTACCCTCCATGCACGAAACGCACGCCATGCGCTTGCTGCTCGTCAGCCTTATCCCTGAGGCTGGGTCTTGAGCCATGCGCTCGATGGTGTCGAATGCCAGATGCCCGAAACGCTGATGGAAATGTAAAAGCGTCCCTTCTTGCACATCGCTCGTAACATCTGCGCTCGCACTTGATTCGAGCACGGCCATGATAGTATCACTTGTGTCCTGTCGCCCCTTCTTCGCTGATATATTAACGTATAAAACGTTTCTTCCCATCTCAACGTCAAACGCGACAGCGCCGTCGCTGCACCGTTCAAGCGCACGCCCCTTCAAATCGTAGACAAGAGCAAAGCCTTTTCTTTCCAGCTTGCCATACAAAACGATGTTCTTTGACAATCTCCGCGCCAGGTAAACATCTGTAAGCACCACTGTGCTCTCCATACCACGAGCCACGATCTTAAGGCGCACGCTCCCAACTCTCGTCAGTTTCAACGTCTTTCCATCAGCCATCGCGATCTCTTCGCTGCATGTGGCAGAATCGAATAGCAACTTCTCGTCATTCACGAGATATCGACTGGCGCCGCTGTCGAGAATCCAGTCACTATCATCGTAGTCATCCGACTCGCACACCGCAAGTACCATCTCACGCTTGCTCTTTTTGCCACGCTTTAGTTTCTTCGCTCCTTCATTCTTGTTCTTTTCGCTCAGTGCGAGCACCATGCCTCCACCTACCTTGTCCTCTTTCGGCCTTCCACTTCGTATTTTGCCCTTAAAGCGACAGTCAGCTTGCACGTGACCGACGTTGCCGCATGCATAGCAGGTGCGCGTGTCCTTACGCTTTGGTTCAACATGAGCAGCGACGACTTCACGTCCAATTGCTCCGCTTCCAAGCTCGATTGACTAGGCAAAATGAGCCAGCTCTTCTGCATGTCGAAGATAGTCGACACGCGTCGGGTCGTACTTGGCCCGCATTACGTTCATAAGCTCGGGCGACGCGTGGTGCACGATGTTATCTACGACGAGTGAGTCCGCACCACCACGTGCGTCGCTTACAGCAACCATGTATAGGTAGTGCTCTGCCCATGTGCGCTTAGAATCTTTCTTTTGCAGGAACAGTTTCATCGCCTGGCTAGCCGTAATAGACGTCTTGAATGTTGCAAGTAGCTGGCACATAACATAGTCCAGCGTCGGATGCTGGTACCACCACGTGTCTACCTGTTTGTGGTAGTAACGCTCAGCCGTTCCAATGAGGTAGTGACCAAGCAGGTCAACCTTAACGTCCTCACTCCAGGTGAAACCGCACGAGGACTCAGCCAGGTTGACAGCGCGCAAAAACGTGCGCCCCCAGTCGAGGAACCCAGAGCCTAGTCCCTTATAGAGTTCAGTCCCGTCAAATTTCCGAATCGACAGCTTGCGCTGACTCGCATTCGGTGTCGTATAGAATGCTGCTGCATTAGGAGCTTGCCCCGATGGTGCTGGTCCATCTGCTGGACGCGGTACCGCGCCGGGAGTCGGAGCATGCGCCCGTGCCGGCGCGAAAGACGCAAACATGGACTCTTCAATCTCGGGCTCACGTGCGCGCGGTGGCCGTGCGACCGGTTTACGCTCAGGCGAGTCCGTAAGCGCGTCGATGGTCATCGGTCTTGCCCGCGCGTTAGCACCAAACGCTGATGAAAACATCCCGCTCTCTACAGCACCCATCATTCTCTCTTGATCTTCACGATCGCGCTGGGAAGACTCCATCTTCTCCATGCGGTTGGTCAGAGCGACGAGGGTCGCGAGAATCTTGTCATCTGTTGTCGAGCTCCTTTCGCGAGCTGGCGAGTCTTCAACGGTTGCGGCAGCACGTGCGGACGAGGCAACGCGCGCCGGCGAAGCACCGCGGGCCGGCAAGGCCCTTGCGTGACCTGCTGGTGTCGGTGTAGGCTTCGTGTCCGTTGTCGTAGCTGTTGGGCTCATAACCTGTTGGCAATGTTTTGCTTCTTAAGGAAGAGGATGATAAGATTATGAATTAACATGACTTATTTGCCTGCTAGAGCTGCTCTTCCTACTATCTCTCTCTGCTCCAACCACTACAAATTTGGTTGGTTGCAAGCACTAACTACTTCATCTTACTATGCACACGGGAAATAACAACTGGCGCTAATCGCATCTTCAACTCCTGTCACCTTGAACTTCCAACACGTTGATCTCTGGAGCCTCGCAGGGATCTTCTTCATTATCACCGCTTTCGTAAACCCATTCGTAGCGGTCGCCGTGTACGGCTGTTAAAACGTTGTAGCTTATGAACGAAGTAGTAATATGGGAAACTACTTGTGCATCACTAATTGGCCTGTCTGTAACGGGGTGTATCGTTACATAAAATTAACACTTAAAGGTTGTTAATTAATATATTATCTAAAGGTAGATAATATGTGGAGGATATTACTTTATATAGTACTATTCAGAGTTCTTATCCATAAAAAGGTATAGACCATTATACATATTTATTCCGCAGACTAATCAGCTGTAGGAGTAATCAAAGAGAGGGTTACAGATAAGATAGAGATAACAATTCATTTACATGTTTAGTTTTAGATTATAATTAAGTTAGCATTTACAAAGATAGAACAAGAGACACTTAATCATATTTAATACAGTTTTCATTTTACCCTCTTAAGCTAATTACCTTAAGAGAAGTTTTTCTCTGCATGTACAGTGTACGTCAATTAACGTAGGGCACCACTCGCAACTGAAGCAGTGCGAAGTGGACTTGTACTGAAACAGCACAAGTCATAGTGCCCCGTTACACTTGGGCACTAGTTGCCACTTGGTTTTACGAGCCCCTGAATCCCTTGTACTATAATTCCTTAAAGTTTTATAGTGCAATAAGACATTATTTATATTGATTGGCCCAGCCAATCGTCATAAGACTTGATTGAGTGGTGCGCAGATAGGCGCCATGTCCCGGAGTTCTTCTATTCATTAGTTCAATAGAATTAAGTGACTCTCTGAGTCTGAAAGTCTTCCTCGGACTTTGAAAGTGAGGTAGCTCCGCTACATCTTTTTAGTTGACGGCACGGACAGACGGGACGTGTACACTTAGTAGGGCTAGCATCCGCTCGTGTTCATGGGGACCACAATAGTATGCGATTGGCCAGTTCGTCTAAAGAGCGCGTGCGATTGAAAAAATACAGTATATCAAGAATACAAGGTTTTACAGAACTTTTACTATCAGGCCCTCATCTACGCTATTCATTGGATTAGTAAATTTTAATCATCTGGCGAGCGAAGATAAAACTGAATTTTATTTCTAGAAATTTTTAAATTCCTTTCCAGGATGAGTAACCTCAACTTTTTGCTAATATTTTAGATTCAATCGATAAAATCCTTGGTCCACTTTGCGAATGTGAGTGGACGCACTGATCCGACGATTGGTGCCGGAAGTCGCTATTAAATTTTCAATACGCGGAAGAAATAGGCACAAAGAAAAGTGTGCGATGCAAGGCGAGATAAAGTCATTGAGCCAGCTCGTTTTGTTGCTGAAGCATTTTCGGCTGACTGTGGACGTCATTTTGAAGGAGTTTTTAATACAGTGAAAGAACCGACGCGATAAGACTGCGAGGTAGAATTCTAGTGGTAGTTTGTCGTTGCTTTTGCAATCATGTGGAGAATTAGTATGCTTGTTAGCAGTACTGTCAGGAACGAGGATAAATTACGACTGATTCAGAATTCAGTTTTACTAACCGATACTTTTGGTATATTCCTAAGGTATCGCCTATCCTAAATCTAATTATTACTAAGTATCATCTCCTCTAATTGCGCAAACCTTTTTTGCTTCTTTTTATTATGGCGTATATGTAAAATTGAATTAAAGAAAATGAATAATTCAAAAGATAAATCGAAATAAGTGGTCAAGGAATCATTGAGTTGACTGGTCCTTACATTTTCCCCGATTTAATCTCTCGTTGACACTGATTGAAATCGGCGACGAGATCCTTCCAGTGGGAGACATAGCGAATATTTGTCTCTTTTTTCCAGCTAGATATTTTCGACTCCTTTCTTCATCTTCTATTTGGTGGTATTAGTGACGTCGAAACAAGTGACTTGAATTGCCACTTCAGACGTAACGCGTAGCAGCAACCCCAATTTCACCACATTGCATGTGGCGCCAGAATCGAGCATTATATTAACAGCGCGATCGTCAAGATGACCTTTTTGACAATCAAATCTGTTCCCGTGAAGGAAGCAAAGTCAGCTTCACTTACTGTGGTGATAGCTTCATTTCACACAGTCGCGATAATTTCTGCTTCGACTGGCTGCTCACTCTCGAAATAGTTGACATTTGCACGATCGCGGCGATATCCGTTGCCGCGACATTTTTGCTGGTTCCTAGACTTAAACACTGCTGAATCGTGTGCCCCAGTTTTTTGCAGTATGCACACTTTGATGTATTTGGACGTCGGTTATAAACGCGAGAAGACATATGAAATGGCCGAGCGTTGTCGACTTTCATCGGCTCTGGATCATTGTTTAGTTCTCTGGTCACATATTTGGTGGACCAAGACTATAGCCATTCACAAAGCATCCCACTGGGGATGCTCACTGCTGTGTACGGGATGTCCCGCTCACGCATAAGGATTTGATAGAACCCATCCATCAGATCCATAGAAGAAAAGATAGTACTCTTAGACATACCGTCTATGATTACGTCTTTTCTCGGTATCGGCGTTTGAGCCGGTATCGTTGCAGCATTCAGTTTATTGAATGCGTGCACTATCCGCCACCCTCCTGTGGCCTTTCGCACACAGAAGGTCGGAGAGCTATGTGGGGAAGTTGATTCCCTCACATGGCCCGCTTTTACCCGATCGGCAAAGAATTTGTCGATCGCAAGTACTTGTTCACGAGGCAGTGGCCACTGCTTCATGACACAGTACTTCGAGCCCGGTTTGAGCTCGATCTCATGTCGAGTGCCTTTATCCTTAGGTAACTCGCATGGAACTGCTTCAGGGAATACATCCCTGAATTCTATTAAATCCTCGTAGAGAGGATTTCCCTTGAGTGACTCCCAAGATTGAGTACTGTATCTTTCAATCCGAGTCTTCACATCGAGGACACTTTCGTCCATCGCTGAGCTGCTGAGAGCCCATTTGTGGTATATACCGATCACGCGTCATTACGCACTGCGACTAAGTCGCCCCATCTCTCACAGAGAATGGCCCGATGGCTATCCTTTTTTGCGGAATACAACTTCGAGGTAGTATAAACCCGGCAAGCAAAATGCTTTGGCCGATGCGTTATCACGCAGGCCGAATTATGAGCTTTCTCATTCAACGCTTATCTCGTCACATATTCCTGAATTATTCCGTTCGGCTTACGCCAAGGATGAACAGTGTGCAGCTTTGCTACGAGCCTTAAAGAACTCGGATTCGGGTATTCAATTAACGGCACGTTTGCGTGCATGCTTACATCGATTTTCTATCGATAACAACCTGTTGCGTTATTGCACTGACATCGCGGACCCTCCGCGCGTCGTTGTGGTTTTGAAGTACCGAATCCACTATGAGGCACACAATACTGTCCTTGGTGGCCATCTCGGTAGAGAAAAGACGTACGGCTCTATCAACCAGAGTTAATGGGTGGCCCAAACTTTATAAATGGGTCAGCCCATCTGTTCGCACATGCGAAACTTGCCAACGGGTCAAACCCTCGGCGCATGCTGCTGCGCCACTGGCAAGTCTTCCCGTCCCCATAGGTTGGTGGGAGTCCATTAGAATAGATTTTGTTTTCAGGCTACCGAAAGATTCAGCCGGTAACTCCGGCAGAGTGGTTTTTGTTGACCGTTTGAGCAAAATGGCTCACTTAGCGGCCGTGCCGGATTCCATTGATGGAGAGCGTACAGCTAAGCTGTTTATCGATCGCGTGTTTCGACAACATGGTTTGCCAGTGGCAATTGTCTCTGTTCGAGATCCCCGTTTCACGGGTACATTCTGGAAAGCGATTTTCCGAGTGCTTGGCACCAGATTAGATAAGTCCACCGCGGGCCATCCGCAGACCGATGGTCAAACTGAACGTGTAAATCGCGTCATTGAAGACGCAGTGTGTGTGCTCAGACACCAAAGCGCTGGAGCTCAATTCTTTCAGTAGTGGAATTTGCAGGAAATAACGCTGTTCATGCCTCGACAGGTTATACTCCGTTCTATCTCAACGGTCTTACCCACCCGCGCGTTCCATTAACGATACCACTGCGTGGTTCAGGGCTTGGTGGGAGAGAATTGGCCGATAGGCTTGCTGATATCAGCCCCGTTACCGTTCGGAAACAAGTAAGCGAGTTTCTCGCGACGAGATTTAGTGTCTTAAGACATGTAAGGGACACGATGGCTGATAGCCAAGACAAACAAAAAGAACAAGCAGATGCCAAAGGCAGAAGCTGTTTAAATTCTTTTTTTTTGGTCGAAGACCGAGTTTTACTAAACGCTAAAAACCTACTTACCAACTTGGTTTCCGCGGTCTTCGAGACCAAATTGCGCCCGCGCTTTGTTGGACCATTTACGGTCGTGGCCAAGAAGGGCCTAGCTTATACGCTAACCTTTTCAGCAAGCTGCGTACACGCCCAGTGTTTTACGTTGGCTTGCTTGAGCCATATGGGGACCCTATCCACGTGGACTTGAAGATGCTTGCGCAGAGACAGGCGGTCGTGCCGCAGATTGCTGGATCCTCACTAGGATGTCCAGCTGGCCCTCTAAACGAGGTTGCTGGCGTTTTATCATCAAAAGACGCTTTGAACCGCCTCAAAAGAGCCCTCAATCCGAGAAGGCTTTCACAGAGAAGTTGCACCTCGTGCTTTAGAGGGAAACAAACGATATTTTACCGATAAAGTAAATGTACCACATCAGCAATTCTCCAACCAATGTGTGCTACATTACACCCTCTCCCATCACACAGTTGACACCGAGTGACAACATTCGCTTCGTTACCTCTTTGAGGTTGAAACATAAACAGCTAACCGTTTGGTTGCGTTTCGCATTCCTTTGTCCCATGATAGTTAAGCGTGAGTCACAGACCCTCAGCACCTTCCTCGACGTTGATGAAATATTGGACTATGAAAGTCACACTCCATCCGAGGATGAGGAAAAAGAGCGTCGCTCTTACACACCTTCTCCTTCAATTGAGCGTCGGCGGGCCTCGAATCCGTTCCCGGAACGTTGTGCCGCCAATGTCTTAATTGCATTGAGCAGGACACAGAACCCTAAGTCCAACATTATCACAAATTCGCTCGATGAAGAGCAAGAGCAGTCAATGGTCATCGAGGAACAAGCTCGTCGTCAAGCTGTAGAGATAGAAAAATTGTTCTTTTAGCATCAGTTTAGTCACCTCAGCGAACGAAGACGCCTTCGCTGCCGCTTCTCGACTAGAAAACCTGCTTCCACGGCGAGGACGCAGGTGGAGCTCGCTGCTCGCGATGCTCTTCATGAGCGATACCTCAAAGGTAATGACGCGAGGTCAGTATCTCTCATAGAAGTCACCGAAGCCCGTGTGGCTTCGGTGACTTCCATGAAAGATACTCCGATCGTTTTATTTAAAAAAGAAAAACAAGGAGTGAAAATGAAGTCCTGTTTGAGAACTGGCTTCACCGCCTTCGCAATATTTGGAATATTTGGAATATCAGAGAGTGATGTTCGTTTGGAACGGAAGCTTCGCTTCGACTTTGCTAAGCTTAAGGCCAAAGGCCAGTTACGTTCGGCATTTTATGCCACAAAACGAAGAAAAGCCTAGCCGATATTTCAGTGCTTCGGCTGACCGTACAACCAAGGATCGAAGTTGCACTGAGGCTTTAATCCACCTAATCCCACATTTAGTGGTGGGAAGCGTCGTTTGACGCGAATTGACCCTGAGCTTGGCGCTCAAAAACGTCAATAGCGTACGGGCAATCTTGCCGAAGAGGTACCTTGAACTCCCAAGAGTTTAAAGAAGAGGGTTACCCTAGCCACTTCACCAGATACTGGTATTGACCCTCACGACGACGTCGCTTTAAAAGTTTCTCCACATGAAACTGAAGGTTCCCTTGCGCGTCAAGCAGCGCGGGAGGGGACTAAAACTTCGGCGGAAGCATTTGATGTATTTAAAATATAAATTACTAAAATCCCATTAACTATGGGTAACACATGTGGTCGCCGACAGATATAAATCTGGCAGCCGAAATCAATTTTAAATAGCTAGGGCAAGGTTTTAGGTTTAAATAATAAAATAAAGTGCAGTTTTTCTTTTGATCTTAGTGCGTCTAGTGCCTTTCTAAGGCTTAAGCATTTATCTGCCAGAGACAGAAGCCTTTCTAAGTACACACTCTCGGGTACTAGTTGCCACTTGATTTTACGAACTTCTCAATCCCTTGACCTAGGATTCACTAAGCTTTAAAAGCTTGCACGACTCCTTAAGTTGTCAAACCCATTAGTTCTATAGACTAAGAGCTTCTTTGAGCCTATAAGTCTTGCTCTTACTTAAGGAGCGAGGTAGCTCCGCTACGTAATTCCTAGCAAAAGGTGCCCTGTTTCGGAAAACATATGCATGAGCTCATAATTAGTAAGAAATAAAGAGCTTACGACCTATCAACGCAGACAAACATTTAGGAGTAAAAGAGTATAGGCGGGGTACGTCTTAATGCGGCCACGCTCTACTTAAGCACACACTCTAGCGCAGCGAGGAAGCGGTTATACCGTCTTCTCTTGCGTGCAGTGAGGTAGTTGTGGTGGGCGCCTTAGCGACCTCACCCAATGCACTAAGTACTCTAGTAAAGTGTCGTCACGGGAGCGGTAATTCGGCTCCTCGTGCGCACTTACCCAGCAGGGAGTAGTTTTCAGACTGATTTATATTTAATCGTATTGAATTTATATGCCTTTTTTTGCCAATCAAAAATGTCATCTGTAGATAACACTAATATGTTTGCGAGCGTATCTTTCTCGATACCTCGCCTAACGGATTTCGCTAGCCGTCATCCCTCCTGATGTGAATGCACCCATGTGCATCACATACATAAGGGTGGGTTACAATGTGAACCACACCGAAGTGGTGGCTCTTATTACTTCACTTAAGTAATTGACCATCCCCTTGTATACACAAAAGATACTTAACGGGACTGTGTCACATTGGGACAACTTTAGCCTCCTTGGCAGAAGATCCATCGGAGAACTAGCGCTTTCCGCGATTGTAAAAGGATTGGAGGTTCTCAATCCCTTGATGCATCTCGCAAGAGATGAGCGTCATCCAATAGAAATCTTTGAGGGAATATGCTTCCTCATGGGCATGACCAGCACCCTTAAAATAGCATGGGCAAGAGTCCCCCCACGAGAAACAAGGAATCCTTGCCTCTCTACACAAACGGTGGAAATTATAGCGTGCACCGACTATGGTTGTTTCTCGAACTGTTCGCGGAAAGAATTTTTGCTTGTCAAGCCAGACCTCGCTGCCTACGCTTTGTACATTCTGTACAAAGGCTGCTCATGCTTGGAACGAAGGTTTAACATTTTTTCTCGCTTAAACGAGTACCACCGATGCCGGAAAGGCATCGATGAAGAATTCAATTTCATCCTCACCAGGGCTGCCACATATGTTACCCATAATAAATGGGAATTTAGAGATTAACTATATATACATATTCAAATTGAACAAAAGAGTATTTCACCCTATAACGTTAGGGCACCAAAACGACGGTTCACCAACCGAAATATGCCGGATCGTCGTTTGTGAAGCCTGGATGAGTCGAAAAGCGGAATATGATATCGATCGTTGGCATACCAGACTAACGAATCAGGTTATCTTTAAAGGGCAACCGAGGCCTCTTTTCAGATGCGAACCGCAACGTAGCGGCCCCTCTCCTGTTGACTATTGTTAAGTTTAACGTTGGCTTGGCCCTGGGAGCGATCCTTAGATTCATTCCCTTTTGGTGATGCAAACTAGCATCAGCACTCTTACCTTCGCGAACACGTAGTTCCTGGTGACGCATACTAGCGTCACCAGAGTAGTCATTGCCCACGGAGTCATCTGATGATGCCTTCCTACCAAAGAGGTCCGACGAGTCGAACAACCTCGTTATCACCTCGTTGGTTGTCACGTTAGAACCCAAAGGTTTAACGGACTCGGCCCCGGGTGGTCCGGCGGCTTTAAAAGTAGATACTGAGTCGGGCGATGCAGGTGACCTGGTCCAGTCACCTACATTTGATGTAGCAGGTGACTTGTCACCATCACCTGCAATGTCATCAACAGACGACATGTTCCAGTCACCTAATATGGGAGTAGGAGGTGACGTATTCCCTGCAACAGACGCATTAGCGTCTGCAGAAACATTTGCATTACCAACAGCTGCACTGATTCATGCAGCTGCCAGCATTGCGGCCTCAAGGCCTACGCGCACCGACTTATTCTTCGCCATCTTGATTTTTATCAAATTCAGATAATAAGAAAATTAAAATCAGTATTTTGATGAAAACAAAACTGCAAAATAAAGGTAAAGACATAATAATCTTTCTTATCCACCCTGATCAGTCACTAGTGCGTGTTGGTAAAGGGGTGGGGGTGTAACGGGGTGTCCTTTATATAAGAACCAGATAAAATCTTCTGGTGATGCGAATATTGTAACTTGAGTCTTTATTAGACATACTTGACAAATAAGGTATCACACTTATAAAATATTAAACAAAATTTAGTTCCCTTTCAATCCAAAGTGTTACGTACCTTTCTAAGGCTTGCGCAGTAATAGCTACCAGTTAAAAGCCCAATAGCCTTATAGCCTTATAAAGGAAAATACTCTTAGGCACTATCCGCCGCGTGATTCTACGAATCGCTAGTCCCTTGAACCAGGTCTCAATAGCTGTGTGAGCTTTAACAACTCTCTTGCCATTTCTTTAGTTCCGAAGCTAGCATCATCCAAGATACGAGGTAAAAGAAACAATACGCTTGCAATACATTTCTGTGCATATCTACAGAAATGACACTTCTTAAAACGAATACGATAAAACATAAATCTGACTGAAAACTACTTCCTAGTTGCCAAGTGCGCACGTGGAGCCGCATTACCGCTCCCGTGACGTCACTGAAAACCGAGGTTTCTTGTTCGTTGAGTGATATCGCTTAGACGACCACCAACTACCTCACTGTGCCTGAAGGTGTAACGGGCTAAAGTTGCCTTTAAAATTTTACACATTTCCCGTTAAGTAGACTAGGTGTACTTAATGGGATGGTCAATTACTCAAATAAAGTAATTAGACTCATTACTCGGGTGTGGTTCACATTTGTGACCAACGCTTGTGTATGTGATGCGCATAGGTGCTTCCACATTAGGAGGGTTGACGCCTAGCGTCATCCGTTACGCGAGTCATCTAGAAAGATACGCTCGCAATACTTATTAGTGTTATCTACAGATGTGACATTTTAATTGGTAACAATAGATATTTGTATTTAATGCGATTAAATATAAATCAGTCTGAAAACTACTTTCTACTTAGTAAGTGCGACAAGGAGCCGGATTACCGCTCCCGTGACGACACTTACTAGAGTACTAAGTGCGTTGGGTGAGGTCGCTAAGGCGCCGATCACAACTACAACTACCTCACTGCACGCAAGGTAAGATGGTCTAACCGCTTCTTCGCTGTGCTGGGGGAGCTAAGTAGAGCGTGGCCGCATTAAGACGTGCCCGCCTACAGAAGGTGTGTGTTTGAATAGTGCGTAGTAGCTTTTAGTGTTGGCAATGCTTTGCTTCTTAAGGAAGAGGTGATAAGATTCTGAATTAACATGACTTATTTGTCTGCTAGAGCTGCTCTTCCTTCTAACTCTCTCTGCTCCAACCACTACAAATTTGGTTGGTTGCAAGCACTAACTACTTCATCTTACTATGCACACGGGAAATAACAACTGGCGCTAATCGCATCTTCAAACTCTGTCACCTTGAACTTCCAACACTCCTCCTCGAGTGCGCCTTTCGTTTGTTTCCTTACCTTCCTTCTCTTCCTTCAACGTCCTTGACTTCCCTTGAAAGTCCTCATACTTTTTAGTCCGTCTACTCGATGCGCATCAGATCACGAAGCCTTGTAAGTTTCGCCGCATCGTCGGCCTTCGTCATCAGGTCCGCAAGCATCACTTCAGACCTCAAATAGTGCGCAGCGATCACACCGCGGCGCGAGAAATCGCATAAAAACTTGAACCGTACGTCGATGTGTTTGGCCTTCATCGACGATGCTTCGCCGGAAATCTGACTTATAGCCGCTTGATTGTCCACGTAGAGCTTCATTGGCAGTGCTGGTGACATGCCGATCTCGCTAAGCAGCTCTCGCAGCCCGAGCAGGTCACGCGCCATCTCTGAGGCAGCGACAAATTCAGCTTCCATCGTCGAAAGGAAAATTCCACCTTGTTTTCGAGCTCCCCAACTCACCGCCATACCTTTCAGCCGCAGCACGCCACCTGTCATCGACTTCCTTTCGCCCTTGTCTCCAGCAAAATCAGCGTCGCTACATGCTTCCAGCTCCAAACCCTGATATTGTTCTTGACCTGGCGACATCGTTATCTTCAAGCTTGCGGTACCCTTCAGGTACCGAGCAATCCTTTTAGCGAGCTTCCAGTCAATCACTCGCGGTGCATGAGTCTGTCTTGTAGCCTTGTGCACAGCGAACGCGATGTCCGGCCGTGTGCAACGCGCGATCCACAGCAAACTCCCGACAAGCGACTGAAAACTGCGGACCGTTGGGCCAGTGCCTGCACTTGTAGATCCAAGCAGCTCCACGTCGTCCGGTGGTACGTCGTAACAGTCGTTGCCAATAGGCGCGCGCGTCGGATTTGCTTCTGCCAGCCCATTGGTCCGACGTAAATCAGCGATCGCCCCCTCTTGGTCCAGTGTATATTTGCCTGTATCATCCAAATTAACCCGCATACCCAAAAATTTACTTACGCGTCCCAGATCCTTGATCGATAGTGACGACAGACTTTCGAAAAGTCGCTCGACTGCTTCCACACTTTTTCCCGTCGCCAAAAGGTCGTCCACATAAACGCCCACAACCACGAGATCTTCGTCTTCCTTTTTCCAATAGAAACACATACCGCTTTCACAGCGCATAAAACCTGCCTCGACGAGGCGCTTGTGCAGCAGCTGACTCCATAGTCGACCGGCCTGCTTAAGCCCATATAGGCTCTTCCGTAGTTCCAGTACTAAATCCTTTTCACTTTCCGCGTCTTGTTCACGCATGGTCTTTGCAGATATCGTCATTCTTTGTGGCACATGTAGATATATCTGTAGATGCTCCTCCTTGTCCGCCTTGACATATGCATTGGGGATGTCGCCGTGCTTTGCAGGCACCCCCCATATGGCCGCAAGCGGTAATATGACCTTCACTGTTGATAGGTCCATCACGGCGGCGAACGTGAGACTGTAGTCGACTCCTAGGACCTGTTCATTGCCGCAAGCAACGAGGCGCGCCTTCAGTCGCTCGACCTTGCCTTGTGCGTCTGTCTTGGTCTTGAATACCCACTTGGTATGCAAGGCGTTTAAGCCAGGCGCGCGCTTGACTACTTGCCAGACTTTATTATTCTTAAGTGCTTCGACTTCTTCTTCCATAGCCTTGACCCATCCATCGCGATTCGCACTTCGCATAGCTTCACTGTAATTGGTCGGATCTTTGTCAAAAATAGCATTTACGACTCCGCCGCTTGACTTCGACTCCTCCTGGAGTGCTACCGCCTGCGCGCGCTTCGATGCGCCGCGCGTTCCATAAGCGGACCGCGTCCACTTCTTCGTGCTTTTCTTTCGTGTACCCACATTGGCAGCACTTGTGTTGCTTACTTTCGCTTGTCTTGGGGCGGGTGTCGTCACATCCTTTTAGTGCTCCACCGTCGCTTGCTGCAGCTGCGCGTTCTGTGCTTCAGACAGAGTGTCGATGTTCTTGACGTGCTGAGTCACGATCACCTTGTTCTCCTTGCGTAGATAAACCTTGTAGCCCTTGGTTTCTTCACTTATCCCCACTATCGTGGCAAGTTGTGCGCGCTGCTGTAGTGAATTTTTGCTTGGGTCGCGATACACGCAACACGTGGAGCCGAAAACAACGATCTTGCGCAGATCCGGCACCTTTCCCGTCAACACCTCAAGTGGAGACGCTCTCTTAGCGTTTGCGCGCGTAGGGCTGCGATTCAGTATATACGAGGCGTACTGAACCGCATCTCCCCAAAAGTGAAATGGTAGACCGCACGCAAACATCATGCTTCGTGCCAAATTAAGCACCGTCCTGTGCATCCGTTCCGCCTTGCCATTAGAAGCTTGGTTTCCAGCTTCCGACACTTGCCTTGTCACCCCGGTCCTTTTACAAAAGAGGTCTATGTTGGCGTATTCTCCACCACCGTCTGTCCTTAGCACGTGGATTCGGCAGTTGAAACGCTTTTCAAAAAAAACGAGGAAAGCCTCAAACTGTTTAGCCGCCACGTCCTTTGTTCTTGCGAGAAATATCCGGCAGTAATTCGACTTGTGGTCGACGAAGTTAACCAAATAACGGTTTCCGAGCCTATCCCGTGGCGTCATTGGACCTTTCATATCCGAACAGATGACTCCACCGACTCTGTCAATGGGCGCGTTGAAACCACCGTCCGTCTGGTTTTGGGAGTTTCGCGTCTGTTTACCCTCCATGCACGAAACGCACGCCATGCGCTTGCTGCTCGTCAGCCTTATCCCTGAGGCTGGGTCTCGAGCCATGCGCTCAATGGTGTCGAATGCCAGATGCCCGAAACGCTGATGGAAATGTAAAAGCGTCCCTTCTTGCACATCGCTCGTAACATCTGCGCTCGCACTTGATTCGAGCACGGCCATGATAGTATCACTTGTGTCCTGTCGCCCCTTCTTCGCTGATATATTAACGTATAAAACGTTTCTTCCCATCTCAACGTCAAACGCGACAGCGCCGTCGCTGCACCGTTCAAGCGCACGCCCCTTCAAATCGTAGACAAGAGCAAAGCCTTTTCTTTCCAGCTTGCCATACAAAACGATGTTCTTTGACAATCTCCGCGCCAGGTAAACATCTGTAAGCACCACTGTGCTCTCCATACCACGAGCCACGATCTTAAGGCGCACGCTCCCAACTCTCGTCAGTTTCAACGTCTTTCCATCAGCCATCGCGATCTCTTCGCTGCATGTGGCAGAATCGAATAGCAACTTCTCGTCATTCACGAGATATCGACTGGCGCCGCTGTCGAGAATCCAGTCACTATCATCGTAGTCATCCGACTCGCACACCGCAAGTACCATCTCACGCTTGCTCTTTTTGCCACGCTTTAGTTTCTTCGCTCCTTCATTCTTGTTCTTTTCGCTCAGTGCGAGCACCATGCCTCCACCTACCTTGTCCTCTTTCGGCCTTCCACTTCGTATTTTGCCCTTAAAGCGACAGTCAGCTTGCACGTGACCGACGTTGCCGCATGCATAGCAGGTGCGCGTGTCCTTACGCTTTGGTTCAACATGAGCAGCGACGACTTCACGTCCAATTGCTCCGCTTCCAAGCTCGATTGACTAGGCAAAATGAGCCAGCTCTTCTGCATGTCGAAGATAGTCGACACGCGTCGGGTCGTACTTGGCCCGCATTACGTTCATAAGCTCGGGCGACGCGTGGTGCACGATGTTATCTACGACGAGTGAGTCCGCACCACCACGTGCGTCGCTTACAGCAACCATGTATAGGTAGTGCTCTGCCCATGTGCGCTTAGAATCTTTCTTTTGCAGGAACAGTTTCATCGCCTGGCTAGCCGTAATAGACGTCTTGAATGTTGCAAGTAGCTGGCACATAACATAGTCCAGCGTCGGATGCTGGTACCACCACGTGTCTACCTGTTTGTGGTAGTAACGCTCAGCCGTTCCAATGAGGTAGTGACCAAGCAGGTCAACCTTAACGTCCTCACTCCAGGTGAAACCGCACGAGGACTCAGCCAGGTTGACAGCGCGCAAAAACGTGCGCCCCCAGTCGAGGAACCCAGAGCCTAGTCCCTTATAGAGTTCAGTCCCGTCAAATTTCCGAATCGACAGCTTGCGCTGACTCGCATTCGGTGTCGTATAGAATGCTGCTGCATTAGGAGCTTGCCCCGATGGTGCTGGTCCATCTGCTGGACGCGGTACCGCGCCGGGAGTCGGAGCATGCGCCCGTGCCGGCGCGAAAGACGCAAACATGGACTCTTCAATCTCGGGCTCACGTGCGCGCGGTGGCCGTGCGACCGGTTTACGCTCAGGCGAGTCCGTAAGCGCGTCGATGGTCATCGGTCTTGCCCGCGCGTTAGCACCAAACGCTGATGAAAACATCCCGCTCTCTACAGCACCCATCATTCTCTCTTGATCTTCACGATCGCGCTGGGAAGACTCCATCTTCTCCATGCGGTTGGTCAGAGCGACGAGGGTCGCGAGAATCTTGTCATCTGTTGTCGAGCTCCTTTCGCGAGCTGGCGAGTCTTCAACGGTTGCGGCAGCACGTGCGGACGAGGCAACGCGCGCCGGCGAAGCACCGCGGGCCGGCAAGGCCCTTGCGTGACCTGCTGGTGTCGGTGTAGGCTTCGTGTCCGTTGTCGTAGCTGTTGGGCTCATAACCTGTTGGCAATGTTTTGCTTCTTAAGGAAGAGGATGATAAGATTATGAATTAACATGACTTATTTGCCTGCTAGAGCTGCTCTTCCTACTATCTCTCTCTGCTCCAACCACTACAAATTTGGTTGGTTGCAAGCACTAACTACTTCATCTTACTATGCACACGGGAAATAACAACTGGCGCTAATCGCATCTTCAACTCCTGTCACCTTGAACTTCCAACACGTTGATCTCTGGAGCCTCGCAGGGATCTTCTTCATTATCACCGCTTTCGTAAACCCATTCGTAGCGGTCGCCGTGTACGGCTGTTAAAACGTTGTAGCTTATGAACGAAGTAGTAATATGGGAAACTACTTGTGCATCACTAATTGGCCTGTCTGTAACGGGGTGTATCGTTACATAAAATTAACACTTAAAGGTTGTTAATTAATATATTATCTAAAAGGTAGATAATATGTGGAGGATATTACTTTATATTGTAATGTCCTGAATTCTTATCCATAAATAGGTATAGACCATTATGTCTATTTATTCCGCAGACTAATCAGCTGTAGAAGTAATCAAAGAGAGTTACAAGATAAGATAGATAAAAATTCATTTACATGTTTAGTATTTGTTTATAGTTAAGTCAACATTTACAAAGATAGATTAACAAGACACTTAACTATATTAATACAGTTTTCATTTTACACTCTTAAGCTAACTTGCCTTAAGAGAAGTCTTCCTCTATACGTACAGTGTACGTCACCCAACGAGAGGCACCACTCACACCTGAAGCAGTGTGAAGTGGACTTGTACTGAAACAGTACAAGTCGCAGTGCCCCGTTACACTGTCCTAAATTACTTAGTAGGAGTTAATTAGTATCTGACATATTATAGAGCATGCGACAGTGTAATTTAGGTAAGTACCCTTAATTTGCACTCACCGTTCCTTCTTTGTGTGTATCTTGAAAAGTCACATTACGCACCTTCTCTGCGCGTAACTTGTAACGTCGTCCTATGCACCTTCTTTGTGCATATTCACTACTCCTCCTCTGTCATATGTTCACCTCCAGCCCTTAGTTATGGATCAACTTTTGCAAGTCTTCAATCTTGTGCGTATCTAGCGCCTTGGTGAGTAAATCACCTAGCATTAGCTCAGTATAATTCCTCCGTAAGCGACTTGCGATCTTGTTTGTCGGCTCCAAAAGTAAGCGTCACTGTTCGAATGCCGGTGAACTTCCCTTGATCCAGCTTCATTTCTAGCTTTAGAGCCTTGGTTACCTTTAGGTACCTGGCAATCCTTTTCGCAAGCTTGCAGTCTTGTATTCTTGGCTTGTGTGTCTGTCTCGCAGCTTTGTGAACGGCGAAAGCTATATCAGGTATAGTACACCTAACCCAACAAGTGATTGAAAATCCTTTATTGTGGCTCCCCATCCTTGGGTCAGCTCTCGAGAAAGGTGTCGTCACTCATTGCTACTTCGTAGCAGTCGGCGCCAATTGGTGCACGCGTGGGGTTCGCTTCCAGCATTCCATGCTCACGCAAAGAAATTCCGAGATAGTATCCTCCTGATCTAGGATATAACCTTAAGCATTTTCGGGTTTCACTCGTATTCCTAGGAACTTGCTAACTTGACCCAGATCTCTTGATGGATAAACTCTTCAATCCAGTGAAAAGATCTTCTACAGCCCTTGAGCTTGTCCCTGTAGCCAGAAGATCATCGACATATACACCTACAACAACAATATTATTATTGTCGCGTTTCCAATAAAGACACATGTCTGAGATGCATTGTCGAAACCCTTCATTCAGTTTTTGATGTAGCAATTGGCTCCACAGACGCCCGGGTTGTTTCAAGCCGTACAAACTCTCTCGTAATTCCATCACACATTCCGAATGCTTACGTTTGGGGAAACAAAGAGCCAAAATTAAAGATATTCCTCCACGTGCCGCAGTCGATGATACTGAATACTAAATTTTAAAAAATTTGGGCGTCAAAGACAACAAGATGTTCTCCATGCTTGGCTGGAACACCCCAAGCGGCCGCCAATGCCAGCAAAACTTTAATTGCTGACATATCCATGAAAGCAGCAAAAGTGAATTCATAATCATATCCATATACCTGCTCGTTACCACATGCCACAAGCCTGGCCTTTAAGCGTTCGATGTCTCCATTAGAATCAGTCTTCGTCTTGTACACCCATTTAGTGTGTAAGGCGTTACTGTGGGGCGGTCGCTTAATCAATACCCACACCCCATTCTTTGCAATGCCTTCAATTCTTCAGTCATTGCTATCTTCCACCCTTCGCATTTCGAACTTTTCATGATTTCACCATAACGCTTAAGATCCCTTTCATAGACATGGGTAACGACTTGCGCAGTTCTCATTGGCTCCTCCCGAGCCTCTATTACTTCATTGAATCTGGCTTTACTTACGGTTTGATGCGCATCCCTTTTCCAGGTCTTAGTCTTTTAATATCTGTCTTGATCTTGGGATTCGAATAGGATACTTCTTCTCCTTGATCTTCAAAAGCCAATGTTCTCTGAAGTTGATTATTCTGGTCCCTGCTCAAAGTTTTAATATTCTGCACGTGTTGTGTAGCCGTGACCTTATTGGCTTTCTGAATGAAAACCCTGAAACCCTTGACTTCATCACTTTTTCCAATGATTATCCCTACCTGAGATCGTGTGCAAGTGAATTATTGCCTGGGTTTCGATACACGGTACATACGGAATTGAAGACCACAATGTCCCATAAATCTGGCGCTTAATTTGTTACCACTTCGATTGGTGATGCCTGTTTTGCATTTGCACTCATTAGGACTACGACTTAAAATGTAGTTGGCGTACACTACGGCATCCCAACCAAAATGATAAAGGTAACCGACAAGCGAATAGCATTGACCTTGCCATGTTTAAATCATCCTATGCTTCGCTGACTTGACAAGCTACTCCATTGGTTTTGCAAAGTAAATCCACGTTTTCGTATTCGCCACCTCTATCTGTACGCAATACGTGAATCTTACATCTAAATCTCCTTTCGAAAAACGATAGGAAGTGTTCAAACGTCTTTGCTGCCTTGCCCTTGTTAGTGCCAAGAACATCCTGCAATAGTTGGATTTGTGATCGATAAAAGTTGACTAGGTACCTGTTTCTAAGTCTGTCCTTAGGCGTCATAGGACTCTTAAAATCTGAACAGACTACCACCCCCCAATTCGATCTATTGGGGAGTTATAACCTGTGTCTTTTTCCGACTGAGCGTTTTTTTTGTCTGCTTCCCTTGAGCACACGAAATACAGGTTGGTCTTGATAAGCTCGTTATCACAATTCCAGTGTCTGGTTCCTTTGCCATCCTTTCAACGGTGTCATACGAAAGATGACACAACCTTTGGTGAAAATGATACAATGCACCGCTTTGGATGTCGGCCCTGGGTGACTTTGGTCCTTCAGCAAGCTCCACGGTTATCACTTCTTTTGAGGACTTCAAATTTATCTCAGTGTCGCACGCAAAGCACATACTATTTAATATCACTGTAAAATAATCGATTTATCTCGCCATCCGCCAAATGGCACTCCAATTGACACAGTTTTAGATTTTTTAGTAGAGACGCATCATTTACGAGATGCCTGCTAAACCCGCTGTCTACTATCCAGGCATCTAAACTCAAGCTTTCAGTAATATCGTTTGAGTTATCAGAATCGTTGCGATTTCTTCTGGCCCCCTGAATCGCCAAACTATATACTTCCGGCTGAATTTTCGTCTCGCACATTATTTCGAAGTTCTCGTTTGAATTTGCAGTTGGATTTTACGTGTCCGACTTTACCGCAATTATAACACGAGCGGGTCTCCTTTCTCCCCATCTTATCTTCAATGTTGGCCAACACCTCTCTTTCAAAAATTCGGCCCGATTGAGATTCGAGCTCGATCGCTTGGACAAAATGAGCCAACTATTAAGCTTAAACCAAATCTATCGGCTCTCTGGGTTGAGTATTTGGCCATTAAAATGGGAGCCGAGTCAGGAAAGGCGTATATGACAATATTGTCCAGTACTTGTTGCTCCCCGCCCCCTTCTGCATCGCTTACAGCCACCAAGTATAAAAAATGCTCAGGCCAAGACCGCCTTGCCTGCTTTTTGTAAGTAAAGAGTTTATTTCTTTGAGCAGCAGTTACTGTTGTCTTGAACGTGTCATGCATCCTCTGCATGACGTATTGTAGAGTTGGTAAAACTTGCCACCATGAATCCACTGCTTTGCTAAAATATCTTTCGCCGGTGCCCGTAAGATATCGTCCGAAAACGTCAGTACTGACACTTTCTGTCCAAAGAAATCCACACGATTCTTTGGCCATGTCAACCTGTCTCCAAAACCTCTTTCCCCAATAAAAAAAAAAGCTGAACCCGGACCGGCATATGCTTCGGTCCCATTGAATTTTCGAATAGCCAACTTTCATTGTTTGGCATCCGGGGTCCTGTAATTAACTAAGGGCTTTGAGGTTGATACGGAGGTAACGGCACAGGGGTTTGAGTGATTTCTTGTTCCCTCTGTGCCACCCTAGCTCGTGCCCTTGGATGGTGCCGAATTTGGTGGCCCAAAATTTCATTTCAACCCCTTATCAAGGAATCGTCCTAGGCATCGCAGTGTAGTCGACCAGCGAAATCCGCACCTAGCATGGCCCAATTCCAACCGCCCTTTCATTCTTTCATTCTCGGCCGACCTGGATTAAGCAGCTTGATTCTTCTTCATTCGTTCTTCCATCCTGTAAGCATATCCATCATCTTGGATAGCGCCTCAGTTTCACCCCTTTCAAAGGTATGAGGTGGTATGGTTGTTTCCGATTCCGACCTAGCCTTTTCGTGACTAGAAGTTGTTGATAGTTCGACATAACTTGCAGGTGAGTTGGTCGTTGAGCTCGTAACCTGTCAAAATGGTGTAGCTTATGAAGGAAGTAGTAATGGGAAACTATTACGTATTATCTTAATCCTACTTGTGCATCACTAGTTAGCCTGTCCTAAATTATTTACTAGGAGCTAATTATTATCTGACACATCATAGAGCATGCGACAGTGTAGCGTAGGTGAGTAATGAGCCCTTAATTTGCACTTCCCGTACCCTCTTTGTGTGCATCTTGAAAGGTCGCATTACGCACCTTCTCTGCGCGTAGTTTGTAACGTCGCCCTATGCACCTTCTTTGTGCATATTTCAACAACGGCATCCTAACCTTCTTCGCCCTCGTCATTATAGCCAACCTCACCAGTCTGCGCGCGTATACAAGTGGCTTCGTCGATGATGCTTTATCCACTGGTCTTCATCCTCTTGTACTGCCTTTCCGGGTCCTCCTCCAAAGCCCATGGGAAACCTTTGCCTTATTGGCACGTTTCAAGTAGCTGCTCCTCGTTACCAGACCTCGCGTGTCCGGGTGCCCCTAGCGGTCCGTCACTGTGAGCGCATTTTTTTGCCTTCTTCAGAGGCACGAGCGCGCATGCGCATAAGCGCAAATGCATCCTCGCTAGCGTAATGCGCACGCACCTGTATAGACGGGATTTCTTCTTTCGGAGGAGGCGCTGTCCCTGGGAAGTATGTCTTGTCCAGGCGCCGCATTTCTTATCGTTACGTAATTATTTTAACTTCTAAGAAAGATAATAAAGAATAGGGAACCGTTGATCTTTCCTCATTCTTTTGGTAAATCTCTCAATTTGATACAACTCTACATGATTGGCTAATATCCAACCTAAAATACCTACTTTCAATAGACGTCCGGTATTCCCATGAGTTTCATTAAAACTACGCCGGCATGGGGCTAATAATGATTAGAGATCATCAGGATTCGCCATGTACGAGCGCAAATAGAACATGCGTGTCGATGAGCGGGGATATTCTCCGATAATTTTTATTTGACGAAAGTGTCTGCCAGGTAGCAGCTGCATGAAATTGTCATTGAAGTTGGTGCGTGTGGAGACTGAGGAGAAATTCTTAGTGCGATGCGCGACCTATCGAGGCCAGAACGGCTGGTGGACTCTTAAAACTTTTCTTTAATACACTCCCTCTTTTACCTTTGATAACTACCGGCGGTCCCAAGGCCGTCTCTGCGTCAATCTTGTCTGTCCAATAGGTTATGAGCCCTTGTGCGCCGAAGAGCGGACGAATTGGTGAGGTAGAAGAATAAGAGGAAAGGTTGCGTACGTTGTTGCGGACAATGGAGATGAATATTTGGTCGTCTTCGCGGACGACCCACCAACGTGGCTCTTTTTCGGTGGCATCTTTGGCGCCGTGTATGAAACACAGGTCGCTAGAGTGAATGAGAGAACAAGCGGCGCGTTAAGCAGCTCGGAGTTCCTCTTTCCTCTTTGACGAGTTATAAATGTAAATTCGTTCTTATAGGGGGGATGGTATAACGTGCTAAAGTTGCCCTAATGTTACACAGTTCCCGTTAAGTACACTTGGCGTACTTAAGAAGATGGTCAGCTGTTAAATAAAGTAATTAGACCCAGCACTCGGATGTGGATCACATTTGAGACCAAACATTGTTTACGTGATATACATAGGTGCATTTACATTTGGAGGGATGACGCCTAGCGTCATCCGTTACGCAAGATATCTAGAAAGATACGCTCGCAATACATATTAGTGTTATCTACAGAGATGACACTTTTAATTGGTAAAAATAGCCTTTATATTTAATGCGATTAAATATAAATCAGTCTGAAAACTACTTTCTACTTAGTAAGTGCGCACGAGGAGCCGGATTTCCGCTCCCGTGACAACACTTTACTAGAGTACTTAGTGCGTTGGGTGAGGTCGCTAAGGCGCCCATCACAACTTCCTCACTGCACGCAAGAGAAGACGGTCTAACCGCTTCCTCGCTGTGCAAGGGTGTGTGTCTAAGTAGAGCGTGGCCGCATTACGACGTGCCCGCCTACAGATGGCAAGACACACACTGTAAAGCTTGCCGAACTTTATATCGCGGTCGGACTTGCGCACAATGTGATTTCGTATGGAAAATTGGATGCTGAAGGGTATGTACTACGTCGTCGTGGTAGACAGCGTGTACTCGAAATGCGTGTTAGAAAATGTGTGATTTCTAACGTGGAGCTATCGCAAAGTGTCTTGTGGTTCAGACCACTGTTATACAAACACGGCGGCAATCTCGTGATTTGATTTAGCGCACTTGTTAAAAACGTCAGTCACATTCTGATACCCACGACGAACCCCAACGGAGTACGCTATATGATATTCATCTATAACGCTTCGGCCACCTGCACTATGGTGCCATCGAGAGACTGGCTCAAAATTCGGCGTCGGTAATCACTCTCACGGATCGCACACGTGTAAAATGTTCGACATGTGCACATGGCAAACAGAGCAAAAATCGACAGCCTACTCAAGATACGGGGGAAAACTCTCCCATCGACTAATTGGCAGAGTTATTGTTCGGATCTTAAAGGTCTCATGACGCCAAGAGACAGACTCGGTAATCGCTACATGATCAACTTTGTGAATCACAAAAGTAAATACGTGAAGATTTTATCGCCCGCACTAAGGATCAAGCGGCTAAATCATTTGAGATTCTTTTTGTGTTCTTTGAGAAGCGTTATAATTGTCGGTTTAGAATTTGCGTAACGACTCCGGTGGCGAATGCGCGAATGTCAATTTGTTTTGTCAAAAGTCTGGCGTGGCTCGTCAGCGTAGTGAGGCAAGAAACCAAGCTAGCAACGGAAGGCGGAACGTATGCACCGTACTTGGTGACATCCCAAACGCATATGTCAAGGCTGGCAAAGAGCCGGAGCTCGAGATTTTCTTAAACTTTTCGCAAGGTATGAACGTGGATCACGCCGCTCTTCAGGCGTGTATGGTCGAGAAGAAGGATGAATTGTCTTTTGAATTAAAGAAGGTGCTGTATGGATTAAATTAAGGTGTGAGACTTTGGTCTGAATTGCTGCACAAGAAGTTGATGTGTCTAGAGTTCACACTGTGTCGTGCGGACATTTTTGTATACTGGAAGCGAGACGATAGACAACTTATTGTCGTGGGCCTCCTTCTGGTAATGGCCACAACACCATCTCTGATCGATTTGTTTTTTGCGGTTAACAAAATTTGTCTGTGAAGAAGATTAGGGCATTGCCCATATATTGCTAGGAATGCGAATCAATCACGATGATGAAAATAGTTAGGACATCGACCAAAAAGTGACAATCGTGGACATGCTCAAGGGCCTGGGTCTGAAGAGTGCTCTGTGGAACGCGAACTCCCAAAATGATACTATTTATGACGTTGTCGAAAAATATATCGTGCTCCCTGTTTATGCTACACCGAATGGGATCTCCGTGCGCATATTTTCATCGCTGGTAAGTAGTCTGTTATGGATATCGCGCTGCACTCGCCCCGATAACTCGTTCGCGGTTCATCGTGCGACCAGACGTACGCTTTTGCCCGAGGGAAGACGATTGAAAACTTGCCAAGAAGATAGCCAGATACCTCCAAAGGTCGAAAGAGGTTCGTCTGCGAATGAAAGTACAGAAATCTTTCAAATGCGCCGCTCGCTTTGGTGAGATATAGTAATGCAGACTCTGCTGCAGATAAGAACGACCGTAAATTTGTCACTCGGGGATATGTTGAGGTGGCGGGCATACCAGTTGCATGGTTTGCACGCAAACAAGGTGAGTTTTCAATATCTACTATGGAAGCAGAGTTTACTGCAGCGTCGGTCGTGGTTGCGGAGATAAATGACAACAAATAATTGCATGGACAGATGGGAACCGATTGTGTGATGCCGATGACCTTTAAGGTCGACAATCAAGCAGCTCTTAAGCAACTTGCCGGAGATTCTATGTCAAAGGCAGAAATACATTGATGTGAGAATCAAATTTGTGGGCTTGTATGCCAAACGTGGGATCATCAAGACCGAGTATTGCGAAAGGCCCCGCATGCCAGCTGACAGGCACTTCATGCGCCGAGTTGTAGGAGTTCAAGACTTTAATCGGTCTACACCACAATGGGTAAGGAGTGTCAAGATTTGAATGTGCACGTGGAAAACGTAAGCCTGCACGATAGAGGAGTGTAGCAAATCGACATTATAGTTGGTGCCTGTGAAAACTGGAGAAGAATTCCTTAGTGCGATGCGCGCCGTGTTTCGACCTATCGAGGAACATGATCATGCAATTGCAAAAGCTAGAGCGATTGGTGGACTCTTAAACCTTTTCCTTGACACCCCCCTATTAGCTTTGATAATCCGGCGGTTCGAGGGCCGTATCTGCGTCAAGCTTGTCTATCCAATAGCAGCAGCCAGTAAAGACACGCGCAAGATTCCATGGAGGCTGACTACTATGTTTAGGACACTCTGGTGCGCAAAATTTGGAGAGCTTAACGAAGAAGACAGTGCATCCCTTCACATATGCGTCAAGCTGATGTGGTCGTGGCAGCGTGTGGACAGCCATACCTTGTGCGTGGAGGCTGGCTTGAATATGGCGCTACTGTGGTTGATTTACCAACTTTGTGCTCGATACAGCTAAGGAACTCCATGGCATCCCGATATGTAGCTCGTGTGGCACGTCCATTTTCAGAGGCTTATAAGGTAGCTAAGGCTAAAACTCCTGTCGGTAGAACGTGGGACCTATGACAATTCCAATGCTGCTGCATAATGTCCTGGAAGCTTTCAAGCCACGTTGGTCTTACATCTTAAATTTGCATGTCAATAGCACGATATAAATTACGGGTTGTGTCCGTGCGCTTAAAATAATTGAGTTGAGTAGACAATTACACAGTCAAGTTCAACTTTTCTGTCGCTGGCAATGGAGGAGTTCGCGACTTTGGCTGGGCTTACGTTTATAAGTTTGCATGCTGAATCGCATGCAAACTTATAAACGTAAGCCCAGCCAACGTTGCATCGGAAGTCGAAATTATCATGAATTGGATCTTGGTGCTGGATCAAATTAATTGTACTGCAAATTTGTCGTCAAGAAATCCTGCTCATCTCGGGACATCGATTGAAGCAACAAACGTGGCACTCGTTATAACGTCTTTTCACGGCCCAGATCCCACTCGATGGTGCATTATGGAGTTCGTGAAGCAATTCCAATTTGAGATCTGTGGCATGAGGGACGAAGATTCTCAAGGGATCACAAGGTGAGAGCTGATGCTAATATAGGCCATCGCCGTAGCTAAAGCGACTTAGCTTAGCCTTCAGGTGCGACAGAAGGGTTACCTTTCGTCCACCAAAGTGATCCAACAGCAGGCGACAATGGTCGTCCTGACTGTAGCTCTCTTTTATTTCAGAGGCTAATGAGCTCGTCACGTGGTATGCCTTCATGGCTGCCAACGTTGACGACTGAACTTGTGTCTTTGGACGAGACACTTTTTTCTGGCGTCTTGCCTCGAAGTCTAGTCTGCGCGATAATGCGTCAGCCAAGATTACCTGGCTTGTATTCAACTTTGAAATTAAATCCAGAGAAGAATGTAAGCCATCTTGCCATTCTAGGCGATAGGTGGGGTGAGTTTATTGCAGTCTGCATTGATGCGTGATTCGGACAAACCACAAATCGTTCGGTGCCGAATAGATGCACTTGAAACTTAATAAGAGCATACTTCATTAAAACTAGCTTCTTGTCATGCACAGGGTAATTCAGTTCCGCGGCTTTCAATAGCCTGGATAGATAAGAGATGACACGATCGACACTGTCGCATCCTTTTGCACGAGCGTGCTGCCGATTGCAAATTGCTTCCAACGTAGACGACCCTAAAGGGCTTCTCTGCGTCTGGCAATGCCAAGATTGGTGCCTCAACAAGAGATGTCTTTACTGATGTAGACGCATCTACTTGTTATTTCCCCCAAACTTATTATGTTTCCTTTTTAAGGAGGTCAGACAAGGGCTTAGTCCGTTCTGCATAATATTTGCTGTGTTTATGCAAGTAATTAGCGGGCCTAGAAGTTGGCGCAAATCCTTCACGTGTCATTGGTTTGGCCATTCCCTTACAGCATTTACCTTGTCAAAGTCTGCTCGTACACCGTGTATAACTACGATGCAGCCCAGCACAGGTATCTCTAGGACCCCCTAAGACGCACTTTTGCAAGTTGACGTACAATTGGGCGTCACCCAGAGTCTACAACACACCGTCCAAATGACGCTTGTGCGACTCTTTTTCGCTCAGCCCGTCCTCGATCCTACTATGCAAGAATACATTGTCAATGTCCGGGGCGCGTCAGCACGATGCTGACGCATCACGTGAGCCGCCACTCGGTTGAATGTAGCCGGTGCGTCTAATAAACTTTGGGGAATCCCAAAGCATACCGGTTGAGGTGCTTACTGCCGTTGGCTACATCGCCGTCGAGGAAGAGGACAAAGATCTTCTGTGCGAGGGGATGCGCGGGCATTTGTCGTCAATTTAACAAAAGCAAACGATTTTATTACCGTCCACGGACTCTCTCATGAGTACATGAAAGTCCACATCCTTGAACTTGACTTTCCCATGGAGCTCAACAACAACATATCTCCGCAGAATCGGCGTTTGCGGCGGAATGGTGGCCGTGTTCAGCTTATTGTAAGCATGGGCCACGCGCCATCCACCTGTGGCTTAACACACACAGAAGGTTGGGCTGCAGTGAGGCAACTTGCTTTCACGCATATGTCCCGCCTTGGCTCCCTGCTGGAGAACTCCTCGATGTAATGTTTTGCTCTTCCGGCAACGGCCATTTCCTGGTCTCACAATATTTTTCGCCAGGTTCTAAATCAAATTCGTGCCTGATACCCCTGTAGGCCGGTAGGCGGCTCGGCACTTCTTCTAGCCTAGATAACGATGTTCCCAAAGAATTTCAAAAATGGGCAGTCTTACGTGGTATCTCAGCCTTGAGCAACAAATCGTTTCCTTTCTCCGTTTGTAGGAGGCTCTCGTCCGTTGTGGACGACGAGCAACAGTCCACCAAGTTCTCTTCTGGAATTGATGCGACTACTTCGTGAATCTTTCCTTCCTTAAATCGGACAGGAAAGAAAGATCCACGAAGTAGTCGCAACAGAACCTACGACATCTCCGGGAGTTTTACTATCTCCTCGGCAGATTTCAACACGTGCTGGAGCACCTTAAATGAAGTTACCTTCGCCGTTTCGTCTTCGACAGCCTCGAACGCCTCGTTTGAAGGCCCGTCCTCTTTTAGTAGGACCGATCCAAAAGTCACTCGTTTTGACGTGCCTTTGTTCACCCTTCCTTCTCGGGCACTTGTTTTTCGGGTCACCACAACCTTCGACTTAGAAGCGTGTGCCGTTGCTCTCTCGGCAAACGCACTACTTCCAACCGCACCAAGATCTAGACTCTGTGCCGGCTGTTGCGACCCTTGACTTCTTGTCAGCTCGCTATCTACTTCAACAGGCTCTCGCTCTGTGCAGGACCATTGAACGCATCACTACTTGTCATCGTCCTTTTCGCTACTCCAGTCTCTCCGAGCTTAGTAGGACTTGGTGACGTTTAACATCCCGTCAACGCACCCTCAACTGTGTTGTACACGACATCAGCACTCGCAGGAACACATCCTTTCCAGTGTCATGCGTAGAGTTAGCGACTGTGCGTGTATGCCAGTCTATCCATGGTTAGAGTTTTACCAACCATGGCATGCCTAGGATGAGGTCATATACCTAGCACCATGAATCTCCCCCTGCAGGTCACTAAAACTAAAAACAGGTTCAACTTGAACTCCCTCAGACTTTACGAGCGTGCCATTCGCTGTATGAACGGTCGGCTCTACTTGCTTGCCATCCTGGAAAACCGACTCAAAGATGTCCGGTCTCTGTTTTAAAACAGTGAGTTTCAAAAAATCTATGATGCCCAAAAGGGTCATCACCGGGTCTAACTTCGTACTCGAGCGCTATAGACCAGCAAGATTGAGGTCCGAGTTTCAGGGCTTCGACTAGGCTACCCATTTGTTCGATAACTCTGAACTAAGGGGTAGCTTCAGAGTGCTGCCTGCAGTGAACGGAATATTCTGCTGACGCATGAGAATCTAGTAGATTTAATCAATCCAAATTGGCTAGTCTCTTCGTCGTTTCCGGGTGCTTGGACTATTTCTTTCCGTTCCTTAGTACCTAATGGCTTCTCCTTATTGCAGATGTCGACACCTTGACGAGAAGTCCGTACCGTACGAAAAAATGATTGAATGTTAGTTAAATGCTGCGCGAATGTCGCTCTTCCTTGAATTCCTAGATCGATCATGATCCTTGCACATATGTACCGATGCTGCGCTGCCCATGATCCAGCTGTCGCTTGTAAAGACTTCACTGGTAGTGAACACAATGGTCGACTGGTCATGTGCTGCACCCTTTAGTCCACGACTTGAGCGGTAGTCCGTTGCAGAATGGCCAACCTTGCCAGAGTCTCTATCAGCTGACATTGCTGCTTCTTCGGAAACTGCTTTCCGCCTTTCTTGCCCGTGTGGAGAGCTGTCGCATCATCCATCCACTCAGAGTCACCTTGGCGTACTTTTCAGCAATCACTTTGCTGATAAGATCACTGAACTTGAAGCTTGTAGCTGCCATGCAAAACGCCACTTCCAAACTCTTGTAGCTTGGCGGTAGACTGCGTGGCATCACTGCACAAATGGCTTCTTCTCTTGGCTTGCAGTTTGCGCTCTGCATCTTCATGAAGAGATCTTCGAGATCCATGACGTGTCCGCTGATGTTCGATGCAGTGTATTCAAATAAGAAACTACTCGTTCATCCAGAGACGAACAGCCGTGTCTTAGGTGCGCTGGAACATCGCCAGCTTCCTTCACACAGCCATCGCGGTCTTCAAGCCGATCAGGTACATTAGCTGCGAGTCCGCCAGGTTCATCATGTTCGCCGCGTGTGTTTGCTGTTCCTCTGTAGCAGGCACCGCTTCTTCGCCGGAGAATGAGCTCTATAACCCCTGAACCATTAAAAGATCTTCATTTTGAAACTCTATAACTCGTAGGAGAAGCCATCGAACGACTCAACCTTAAAACCGAAGACGCTGCTAACCCTTTGTAAGCTTTGGTTGTCGTGATCATTTCTACTTAATGAAGACGGCTTTAAGTCGAAGATGCGAAAAGTGGATTAATTAAAGGTCCTTAGTTCGCACACTGCTTCCTACTTCAAGCCTGTACTGTAGAACCTTTCTCAAAGGCTCTACACATCTCAACTAGGATCAAACGCGCATGCATATCCTACTTATATCCTAAACATAACCGATGCCAACTTTAATGTCATCCCTGAAGAACAATATTTAACAAAGAGAGCTTGACCTCGGAGCTTCGCTCCCCCGGACGTACGTGGATTGATGCTCGTCTCGAAAACACGCTTCACGTTCAAGATATGAAAGAAAACTTGGTATCGCTGAATGCAGCAGCGTCGCGAGAGACGAAGGTCACACAACACGAGCGTGTGATCAAGCGCAATGGTATGCTGGTCGCTTCAGGAAGGAAGAAGCGTGATAGCGCATTTAGAATGTCTCTTTTCTAGCGCAACAGGTGGATCGTTACGTGACGACTTTTTATCATGATAAAAGTCACGGTGTAGTTGAATTCAGACTTCGATGCAGGAGTAATCGATCCAAGAACATTTGAGCACAACACTGCGTCGGAACGCGCACTCTCCCTAATTTCTGAGTTTCATATTCACCTTGAACGTCTTGCGCACCAGCTTGGCTAATGCGTACACATCGCACGCAACTCTGGCGTTTATTTTCACACTAGTAAGTCTTCCGTCCTTGATCAGCGCATTTACCGTGCCATATCACGCGTGTTCCAGTCTTCGATGCCATAGCTCGGTGTCAACCTCGGCAACATGGCACACATCTTCGATCTTCACGATAAGATACAGAAGAGAACCTTACGTTCAGGATATAAAGATGTTGTCCGAGACGATCATCAAGGTGCTAAGTATGTGACAATGGTGGATAGTATCGGAACGAAGTTATGGGTTGTTTTTGCAAGTCAAGGTCTATCAAGCAGAAACACACTGTGCCGTACAATCCCGATCAAAATGGGATCGAAGAGCGTATAAATTGCACGCTCGTGGAGAGGATGCGCTATATGATCAAGGACGGAACTCGGTATGCAGCCTGGTGCGAGGAAATGAAGGCAGCTGCAGATATTAGAGACGTTTTGTTATATTTAATCAACAAGAGTTCAGGCCCATTAAAAATTAACGATTGGATCAGATGCAAGTGTTTTTGATGGCTCTTGATCGCCATGCGTTGTCGCCTCGCATGCTCACATTGGTGGCATCAGAACGCTTCTTCTGCTTCCGGTGTCCCCACTTCCACTTCATCAGAACTTGGGGTCGTCATAACTTCGTCGCCGTTACTGTCAAAAACCTTCTTGACCGATTTCTTCGTCACATTTCTGGAGATGGCGACCGAGTTCTTGTCAGCATTCAGGAGTCGGTATGCCTTGTGCTTATTCTCGTAGTTTGTCCGCTTCTTTCTTGGGACATATGTGTAACATAGTTCTCCATGGTGCAATTCAAGTCGAATCTCAAGAACTCCTGGACGAGACGATAGGAAAAATTGACAGCGTGGCCCTTTGGAAGAAGCGTAGAATTACGCAATACGAATAAGAGTATCCCAACTTTTCACGCGGTCAATTGAACCTGAACCAATATAGGGGGGGGGGTCGAGTTCTATCACTGTTTCACTGCTGAAGAAAATGAAGAGCAAGCGGCAAGCTACGAGCAATTGATGAAGAGCAAGTACAAGGACGAATAAATGCGCGCTATGCAGAGTGTTATGAAGTCGCTCCATGATCACGACACATGGAGACTCGTGGGCATGCCACAAGGCAAGAAGGCGGTCGGTTACAAACGGGTTCGCAGGATCAAGCGCAAGTTAAGTGACGAGATTCTTAAGTCCAAAGCGCGCTTTGTTGCCAAGGGTTTATCAGCGACCTGGTTTTAATTCCACCAAGATATTTGCATCACTGGCATGGAAGGATTCGATCAACGCGGTGTAGGTGATTGCAGCTTCTGAAAAGACTTTGAAGCTGCAATTTTGGATGTAAGTACTGCTTTCTTGTACGGTGAAGTTGACGAAAGATTTACATGGATTAACCGAATAGATCGAAGACAGAAGTATCACGACGAAGAAGTGTTTGCTATATACAGAACCAAGTAAGCGGTGCGGCAGTGGAACACCAACCTGAACGAGCACCTCGATATTGAAGGTTTAACAGAAAATGATGTGTATTGAATCGAGTATCAAACATTTAGTACATCATCATCGTCATCTAATTTGTGGACGATTTGATTATGTTCTGCAAAAAGAAATGGCACATTAATGACATCAAGATTGAACTGAACCGAATATTCAGCATCAAGAAGCTTCGTGACCTTGAGTACTGCTTAGTTTCGTGATTCATCGCAAGCGAAACGAGAGGAAGATCATAATGAAACAGCAAACGTACAGTAGAAGACCTGCGGAGACGTTTGGTGAGAACTGCAAAGGAGTTCATACACCTGCGGACAACAGCTCAAATCTGGTCAAGATACCAGACGGTGAAGTGTCGGTACCGAAGTTCCCTTACCGTGAGCTGGTCGGTGCACTTTTGTATGAACGCGACCGTACATCGCGCATGCAGTTGGTGAAATCTTTAAGCTCTGTAAGCGATATGAAAAGTCTCACTGGGCGGCTGCCAAGAGGATTGTCAAGTATATCAAGACAACTCAAGATCTCAGTATTAAATTTCGCGCAATAGCAAGGAAGAGCTTATTGGATTCACCGTTGCGAACTGGACAGCTGATTTTGACAATCGGCGCTCAACATCTGGTCGTTCCGAGCAACCACAGTGGGTATAACTGTCCACTGCATAGCATAATACGTTTAAGACCACCACTGAATTATAGTGGGTGTAAGAACGGCAACCCTCGTCTGCGAAGCGATTGTCTTGGGGGTAGAGGAGCCAATTTCGCCTGAAACTAGAAGCGAGAAGGTCGTAACTGCGGCAGGGCAAACCGTTTGAGCATACTCACTTAGTGTAAACCAATAAAGAAATTTCACTAACCTATCGCCTGACTTAATGTTATCTTTGTCACAGCGGCTTTGAATTTGTTTTAACCAATTTGTAACAATCGTCGCCGGCAATTTTCCTTTGTACGTAGAGGGAGCTTTCTGCTCGACGTCTTAGCAGTAGCAGCTACCCTGGCATTGCAGCGAGCAAAAATATGACCACGCTTGCCACACTTATGGCAGGCAACGTCTGCGTCGCTCAACTCCATAGGATGGCATCCAGCGTTTCGCCCACGGCAATACCAAGCAGTCATTGAGACACTGTTTGAATGTTGCTCCTTAACCAAGGCACTTTGGATTGCCTCTTGCATCGTCGACGTCTCCTTTCTATATGGGCCTTGTCGCGATGGGCCGTCCCGCATTCCGTCTATGGACGTGGTCACCATTTTGTGCCCATAGTAATGGATATCGCCAGCGAACGCATTTCCTGCTCATATACTTGCAGAGATCGCTTTGCCTGTCGCACTTCAAAAATACACGACTTAATAAGCACTTCGTTGTTCGGCAGCTGTAAGATGGCGTGATCTTTGACGCAAAGACCGCCAATGAAAGGAAAGCCTTGCTGTCCGCCATAAACGCCGAGCAAGTACACTCTGAAATCTTTTCGCGCAAACGGGACATGGCAGATAACAACATCCGGGTGTCGTCCTTGATGAGCTGCACCACACCTCATCTAATGGATATTAGCATCGCTGAGGAAGAAGAAGAAGCAGATCTTCAAGCTGTGGAACAGCAACAAAACATCAGTGGATATTTTACTTGTGGGAGCACTAAACACTTTGCGCCCGACTTTTCCGTTGCGCAAACTGCCCAAAGCTTGAAATGTTACGGGGCATCTTTCGCAAGTACTGCCTCAATATCAGTGAATGATAACAGTGAAGTTTAAGGTGCCGCCGAATATTCACGTACACAGCGTACAGAGAAAAAGTTTTAAATTGCTAATTTTCTCTAAGCAATGAAAAGTCAATACTAAGGTAGACTTGGAGAGAAGTAAACAGTATACATATAATTAAGTTTCTACGTATTGTAATCGTCTTGACTGACTTAATATATTAATCGAAGTATGTATCACGACTCATTGCTCACCGCCCATTCGTGCGTCTAGCAACGATTGCAGGGTTACTTTAAGTCTTTAATCAACCAATGAACACAACTGTTGCATTGCCGCTACAGTTTTACCGTGTATGGGTAATATTGGAAATGTTACGTAAAATTATTAAAGATAGTACATTATTCACCTTTTATCATTCCTCTTATAGGTAAGCATATATATGGAACGGACACCCCGTTACACGAAGTCCGCAAAAATCTAATAGTGATATCAATCAACGACTACTTGGCAGCAAAAAAGACTAGATTCGAATTCTTGCAATTGCGATTTCGCCAATGGCAGCTGGAAAGCTGAAAATTGATGAATATAGATCAAAGGAAACGGCGGATACGCAACTTTACCGGTGAGCAACACGAAACTGATTAAAAAACAAGCAATCTAAATTTAAGTTATATATACCTGTCTTCTGGTGTGCGACTATCTCAACCATATCTGTCAGCTGTATGAGCCCTAATGAAATGGCAGTAGACTTCCCCAGTTTCACTTCAACTCAAGCATAAACCTTCCTTAAGTTCAGCCACGCAGATAAAACGACGCAGTGTAATTTTCTATGTCACCCTTTTTTTATTGCTACACATTTCTTGGCATTTCTTTGCTCCGCAACAATGGGAACATTGGGCGGAATCGAAAAATAGCACCTGGCGACGGGCTAAAATAACCAGGTTACTCCTCCGCCAGACTAATAAGTTCCAAGCTTTCAAAGCTTGTACATGCATCAACCGACTCCTTCTCGTCTTGGCATCTGAATAGAACAGCGAGGCGTTTCACTTAATTGCCACATTGCCAGAAGCGGCCCCATTATCCCTTTTTATCTTACTCAACGCTTGACAAAAGTAAAAGGCAGCCGAAAATAGTCGTCTTGTATTAGGTCTACCATAAGCAGCATCGTTTCGAATTAACTACATTTTTTATGGCACCTGACGACGCTTTCGAGGTGCAACTAATTGACTCGACGGACTGGGTTCCCGACCACGTGCGCAATTTGTGCTACGTCTGCACCCGACCATTTGGTTCTTTTCGTCGCAAACATCACTGTCGGATGGTAAGAATTCGCACGAACCGACACGAAAGATTGATCTAGTCTCTTACGCGTGGTATTTTTGTTTCTCTTGCAGTGTGGCGAAGTCGTTTGCAACAACTGCACTCTTTTGAAGCGTGCGCTTGAGGATCCAACAGTTGGTTCCATGCGCGTGCGAGTGTGCATGTCCTGTGTGATCAGTTGCTCGAATCAGTGCTCTGAAGGAGTCCAGAACGCACCATTGTGTTCTGTAAATACGACTTTTGACGTGTCGAATCAATTGCTGAAGAACGACTTGGGATCTCTTACTTCTAGTTCATTGTCTGAGCCGGATAGTGAAGACATGTCCTTATCACTCAAGTCTCTATACGCCTTAAATCTCACGTACGATCATTACAAGGAAGAGTCTGACGATAGAAACGCTCGCAAACGAAATTTCCAGACTGAGCCTCAAAGTAGTGGGCCTTGGTATAAATGGAACCACCCATGGCCTTGTCCTCCTGTGAGCGTTTATGAAGTCGACAGACTTCGAGCCTTACACGCACTCAAAGTCCTTGACTCGGAATCCGAACAGTCGTTTGATTTGATCTGTGACCTTGCCAAGACGCGCTTGTCGTGTCCAATGGCTGCCGTTAGCTTTCTTGACGAGCATCGCCAATGGTTTAAAGCAAGTGTGGGGCTTGCACACAAGATGATTCCACGCAAAATGGCCTTCTGCGCCTACACAGTGTACGCGTGCGAACCAATGGTTGTGTTGGATACGCTACAGGATACTCGGCTACAGCAGAATCCGCTTGTTGTGGGTGCTGCCGGTATCCGCTTTTACGCGGCTGCACCGATTATTGATCCCAACTCGGGATATGCTGTTGGAAGCGTTTTTGTGCTCGACACACGTCCTCGAGAAGCATGTGATGTTTCGATCCTAGAGCGACTTGCTTTAGCATTAGGGCAGAACTTCGTACAGATCGCATCAGACGCTGCCAGTTTCAAGAGCGTTTGCCAATCTAAAGTCGCGTTGGACAATAACGCACACGATAAAGCTCTACGACAGGAGAGTCATAAGCTCGCACACATAATTCCGATAAAGGAGCCATTATCGATAGGAAAGATTGGAACGTCAACAAGTTCTTCATCAGGTGGACTATTTCCACTTCAAATATCGATGGCTTCAAGTAGATTAGACAAGGACGTTGATCGTAGTTTGGCGATGAAACAGCAGCGTTTAATGGGGGCACCGGCCGCGGGCGAGCAGATGGAGATTTTACTTATGCGTCTACTGACTCAAAACACTGAGACGCAAGAGCAATTGGCTCTGCAGCAGATATTGATTTCAAAAATACTTGGAGAGCATACGATTCAACTGAACAAGCTCATGACCGCTTTTGCTCGGATGGAGGCAAAAGTGAAGGCGAGGTCTGAACGACAGGAGCAGTGATTAAATTGATGATTTATGGTGTTTGTTTGACTTCGTCGGAGGTTGGCAGGAGCTAGTAAAGGACACTTTTCTTCGATGAATGGATCTATGAAGTGGAATCATTGTCCAAGGCATCAGTTCGTGTATCCGTAGTTAGCGGTATCTATTGAATAAAAATCACTTTGTCGTAGCTGTGGCGTTAGATTTTATTATAAAGCTTACAGAGGCGTGTCATGTTTTTATTATTTTTTCAATCGATCCTTTTAAAATACCTTGTCAACTTTATATGGCTGTACCGTTCTACACCATTGTGCGCAGCATTTGAATAGAGCGAAAGCTACAGGCAGGACCTGACCTTTGAGCTTCAAGCATAAAGTGTCTTCAGCTTCTCCACTTCGGCAATGTAACCCTTCATGGCGTCTTCCGAGGACATATTCTTCTTCGAATTCCAAGCATTCCATTTGGCCTTACCCGTTAGATCAAACATGCCTGGAGCAGACGTTGTGTTGTCGCCTACAGTGGCCTGCTTAAATAAAGAGTATAACGCGAGCTTCTCATCGTTGGTCTGTCAGCAAAGACATGCTGTTACAAAGAGTAAAACCGGGAAAGACTAGTAGTAGACATACGGGGTTCTTAGTAAATGTCTTTACAAGCGCAGCGGCAGATTCGAACTCAGCTTTTAAGTCAGACATCGTAACAAAACTTAGAAATGAGAAGTAGAGGGGTAGCAGTGATGTGACAGTTCTGTTTATTGGTTAAATTAAGTCCTTAAATCAAACCGCCAATCGCTGCTAGACGCGCGATGGGCGTTCAGCAATGAGTCACTTTACATAATTTAATATTGGTATATTACGTCAGGACTATAAGAAAGTATTAGTACTTAAAATAAGCAATTCTTAGTCTTGACTTGTTGCTAACATGCGAGCGTGTTTATTCTAAACAGCTCGACTTGCAGGTGACGACAGTTTAACAGAACACCTTTCGCTAGTAGTACAAGCTAACCTACATTGATAATAGTGTAGGCTACTCCGATTACCTCACCTACACTGTAACGGGGTGTATCGTTACATGAAATTTACACTTTAAGGTTGTTAATTAATATATTATCTTAAAGGTAGAACATATTTGGAAAATATTACTTTATATAGTAATGCTCGGAAATCTTACCCATAAATAGGTATAAGCCGTTATATATATTTATCCCGCAGACTAATCAGCTGTGAACGCAAACAAAGAGAGAGAGAGAGATAAGATTTCAATTGCATGTTTAGTTTTAGTTTATAATCAAGTTAGCATTAACAGATAGGAAAAAGAGAAACTTATTTATATTAATACAATTTTCATTTAACCCTCTTTAAGGTAGTTGTCGTAAAGAATAGTCTTCCTCTGAACGTACTAGTGTACGTTAAGTGACATAAGGAACCACTCGCAACTGAAGCAGTGCGAAGTGAACTTGTACTGAAGCAGTACAAGTGGTAGTGCCCCGTTACACCTGGTAGCACTTTGTAGACCGTCCAAGGACCACAGTTCCATGGACATGATAGATGATAATAGAAATACGCATACGTTTCACGTGATAGCTTTCTAAGTGGCATAGAAAGGAGTGCGGTCGAACGAATGAGTTCGACCGTAGGGAGCTATGCCATCTTGCCATGCTGTCCGGGTTGGACAGAGATGCCCCCATACAGCCATCGCCAAGCTCATACAACATGAACTTGACGAAGTGAAGGAGAAGGTAGCCTTGCTGAATCAGCAAGGCTCTCAACAGGAAGAATTGTTGAGGTTACAACAGGTACAGATCCCTGTACCTGGGATGACGCATACGCGTCGTCCTGAAACTCTAACGATTGACATCTCTAAGTATAGGGGAGTCGAAGAAGACTTCCTCTTAATATGATTTGTCGCATAACGGCACGTCACATTATCGACGAGCAAATGCAAGTCGCATTCGCTCAAACAAATTTGGCAGGTCGTGCCAAAACTTGGGCATTGGGCCTTAAGTTGCGCGACCCATATGTCTTTGTGTCGCTAGAAGCTTGTAAAACCCGACTCAAACAGACGTTTGAACCGCCTAGGGCTGAGTTCAGAGCTCGTTTTAAGCTTCTGAAACTCAAGCAAGGCAAGCGAGATGTTCACGCATATGCCCAGCACATACGACTCTTACCGATTTGTATTACAAATTACCCAGTCCATGAACACACTTTGATTACGGTGTTCATGCAAGGCCTTTCGGATTGTCCCGTAAAGACCCACCTGTTCCGCTTGGAACTGGATAAGCTTGAATAAGCAATATCCGTTGCGGAACAGGAGGACTTTAGCTTGAGACAGGCTCAAGCTTGTTCGTCATCGTATCGTCCTCCAAGACGCATTCAGGAGCCGGTATGCCTTGTGCTTATTCTCGTAGCACAGGAAGTAGCAATTTACGCATGTGTCTTCCAGATTTTTCCGCTTCTTTCTTGGGACATATGTGTAACAAAGTTCTCCATGGTGCAATTCCAAGTCGAACCTCAAGCACTTCCGACGATTCGATAAGAAGAATTGACGGTGTGGCCCATTTGGAAGAAGCGTAGAATTACGCAATACGAATAAGAGTATCCCAACTTTTCACGCGGTCAATTGAACCTGAACCAATATAGGGGGGGGGTCGAGTTCTATCACTGTTTCACTGCTGAAGAAAATGAAGAGCAAGCGGCAAACTACGAGCAATTGATGAGAGCAAGTACAAGGACGAATAAATGCGCGCTATGCAGAGTGTTATGAAGTCGCTCCATGATCACGACATATGGAGACTCATGGGCATGCCACAAGGCAAGAAGGCGGTCGGTTACAAACGGGTTCGCAGGATCAAGCGCAAGTTAAGTGACGAGGTTCTTAAGTCCAAAGCGCGCTTTGTTGCCAAGGGGTTTATCAGCGACCTGGTATTAATTCCATTAAGACATTTGCACCACTGGCATGGAAGGAATCGATCAACGCGGTGTTGGTGATTGCAGCTTCTGAAAAGGCTTTGAAGCTGCAATTTTGGATGTAAGTACTGCTTTCTTGTACGGTGAAGTTGACGAAAGATTTACATGGATCAACCGAATAGATACGAAGACAGAAGTATCACGACGAAGAAGTGTTTGCTATATACAGAACCAAGCAAGCGGTGCGGCAGTGGAACACCAACCTGAACGAGCACCTCGATCTTGAAGGTTTAGAAGAAAATGATGTGTGTTGATTCGAGTATCAAACATTTAGTACAGCATCATCGTCATCTAATTTGTGGACGATTTGATGATGTTCTGCAAAAAGAAATGGCACATTAATGACATCGAGATTGAACTGAACAGAATATTTAGAATCAAGAAGCTTCGTGACCTTGAGTACTGTCTTGGTATCGTGATTCATCGCAAGCGAAACGAGAGAAAGATCATAATCAAACAGCAAGCGTACAGTAGAAGACCTGTGGAGACGTTTGGTGTCGAGAACTGCACAGGAGTTCACACACCTGCGGACAACAGCTCAAATCTGGTCAAGATACCAGACGGTGAAGTGTCGGTACCGAAATTCCCTTACCGTGAGCTGGTCGGTGCACTTATGTATGAACACGACCGTACATCGCGCATGCAGTTGAAGAAATCTTTTAGCTCTGTAAGCGATGGAAAGTCTCACTGGGCGGCTGCCAAGAGGATTGACAAGTACTTCAAGACAATTCAAGATCTCAGTGTCAAGTTTCGCGGCAATAGCAAGGAAGAGCTTATTGGATTCACCGTTGCGAACTGGACAGCTGATTCTGACAATCGGCGCTCAACATCTGGTCGTTTCGAGCAACCACGGTGGTTATAACTGCACTGAATAGCAGAATACGTAAAAGACCACCACTGAGTACGTTAAAGATCACCACTGATTTATAATGGGTGTAAGAACCGCAACCCTCGCCTACGAAGCGAATGTCTTGGGGGTAGAGGAACCAATTTCGCCTGAAACTAGAAGCGAGAAAGTTGTAACTACGGCAGTGCAAACCGTTCGAGCATACTCACTTAGTGCAAACCAATAAAGAACCTTGGTCCCTAAACTCCAGGAAGAAAGAGGTGACGCTGGATCTACCGTGCATAGCCCCCCAAGCCGTCTCCAATCACGATCTAATGCTTCCTTTTCATCCTCAGAGGCGTGGGTTTCTGGTAGGCACCAATTATCCAGTCGCGTCTTTCGTGGCGCATTCCGGCATGCTGCCATCCATATTGGACGAGATTTTCAAGAATAGCCGCGTACATTCTGCGTAATTATCCTTTGAGTCGTAGCTGTTGAAACTCCCGCCGAGAACGCGATTGAGGTCGGTGGAACATCATTCTATCTTGCATGTATAGACCGTACGCATCAGCTTGAAACCCGCGCAAAGTTGGAAGCGATGACCGAGCCGTGATATGTGGGCTGCCCTTAGTAGTCAGCGCTTTCGATTACCATTGGCTTACCGAAGACGGATTCAAAATAGGGCGCAATAAGGGCCCAATCCGCCTGTGTTCCGCCCCCATTGTAACTGGATTTATATTGCGCATCCCGTTTCAGGAGCTGGACACGGGCCTCCATGACTGGCCGGGAGCTAGCCCTAAAACAGTCATCGATAAAAAAGCTCTCCAATTGTAACATGATACAGATGAGCGCGCAAAATGTAATGACTAAATTCCATCCGCAGAATTGGATCATAAAGCCGGGAAATATCGTCATTCCTATATTTTTTGACACGGATGCGTTTCCAAAAGTCGGCGCTATCACCGAGATTACCAGCGACCTTCCGGCTTTTCAGAATAGTGATCTGTTGCATCCACTGATCCAGCCAGGCCCGCGTCGCTTTTAACGTACAATTTGTCGGTAACGCGCTAGGCAGTTCTGCAGACAATCTCTTCGCCAATTCTCTGTTTACTGAACAATTACTGAGTCTGCGAGAGAGATGATGAGTTTACCGGGGAACCTAAAAAATGGACGAGTTGAGTAACACGTGCGCTCCCTCCGTGGCCGCCGCTGTCCAGATAGCGGTTCCGCTTTCCACCAATGGACACTGGACGCTTGCCGTCGTCGGCCAACGGGCGCTTCCGCGATTCCATTCGACGTCCAAATGCTGATTCGAGTCGCTCATTGGTTCGTCCTCCAAGTTTAGATATTGAAACAAAAGCGTACTCCTCCAGTTCCCATTTTTAGCACAGCCCCGGTATGGATGTTTCTCACGGCGACCCCATCCTGAACGCGAGCGTCAGGAGCGGGTAAAAGGGTGCGCTTACGCAATGGCCTTTCAACGGCGCATAGTCTAGGAGGTGGCGTCTTGTAGTCTATCTGCGTGAGAGAGGTGTCAGTGGTAACCAATGCGTTGGCCGCATCATTCCCCAGCAGCGCTTGTTGTTGTGGTCCACCACAAAAAAGGGCGAGGTCCTCAGTCTGGGGTGTGAGTCCATTAGGTCATCTGCATCATGCGGAGACTGTCTTTCGACCATGGGGGCATCGTGATGGGGTGCTAACTTCTCCTACGTCGTCAGGCGAGGAACGACAGCCGATTAATGCCGACCATAGTACCGAAGGACAATGGGAGGAGCTGAAGAGTCGATGATGTCCGCACTGATGGCATTGAGGCACTCTAAAATATCCAATAGTCTCTCGGTGAACGATGCGATGCTTTTCGCTATGATGGATAGCACTGCCGGCCCTAAGAGCCGGCAGTTCCAGGGGTTGCGCGCGTATCCTCTAATTCAAGCACGTAAATTTTCCTGCGTAGGATTATTGCCGTAAGCTCGATGACGTCATTCCCTCCCCACGTATTTTTTGCGACTACTGCTTCCCGTTCGGAAGGACTGGACGCGTAGTCCTCGAAATTTTTTGAGTTGGCCAAGGGATTCCCGCCGCGTCATAGTTGGCCAAGCACGATTAACATTTTGTAGTATCTTCATCCGAATATCGTGCGGTACGCGGTCTCCTAAGTTCAAGAGATCAACCTCCTTGACCCCGGTTTTGAGGGTCGCCGTTAGCTGTACAAGCTTCGACGTTGGCTCTGCAAGGTCTTGTCAGTCGCTCCTTGCACGATTGCCATGACAAGGCAATTACTGGAAGCCGGCGTTGCTACCTCCGCAGCCCTAAGCTGTCAATGCGAAAGTCTAAGGCACTTGCGTTAGCATGGGACCCGGGGAAACCACCTCCGAGGGGCCGACGCAGCTGGCCTGCACCAATTTCGAGAACTTAGCCCTAGATTTCGTCTGACGACTGAGCAGGAGATGTCCTTGGACTTGTAAAAGCTATCCCCGAGCCAGACCTGTCGCGCAAAACCTCAGCTGAAGAGAGGAGCGGTCGCGCCGGAGAGAACGTGTCCCGGTTATGACGCTAGAAGCACCCGAACTGCTTAGCGCGGCGGGTGATGGGGCCGTTTGGGTTGTCGATGGTGAGTTTTCGCCGGTTGCGACGCTGATGTGCTCACGAGTAGTGCCCTTTGTAATGCTTGTCGAAGATTTATGACGCGTCTCTGGAGAGACCGTCCCTAATGCGCTCTGTGGGTAATCCACGGCTGTGGTTCCCTGGGTTCTGGTTGAAGATTTATGCCGGGAGGTAATATGCCTTCTTCCCGATCCACCGGTTTTGGGATTCGCTGCGGCTCTTTATTGGAGTCCTGCAGACCGGAAAGAGGGGGGGGGGCAGGCGCCTGAGTTTCCGATGTACTTCGGGACGCCTGAGCCAGGCGGTTATAAGCGATATGGGCGCGCACCCTGTCTCTAAGCTCTTAAAGGCTCGCAAAAGGACGTGCGATGTCGCCAAGGTCGGCTATGTCCTGTTCCGCAACGTCGATGGCTCCGAGCCCTCGAAGTCGAGCGTCAGAGAAACGGCAACTCACAATTGGGTGCCTAATGTTACCTCACTGTAGACATTGGAATCGGCGCACAACGTTTGAATGAGATACGATTAAATGGCACCGAGCCACATGATTCTGACCACTCCTTTTAGGAAAGTCGGGCGCTAACTGGAAAGTAATTTTTCATACCGTCGACGTTCTAGACGCCGGCGTGCACGTATCCGTATCTTCCACTTCAGATGGGGTCTGGATTTTATTGCGAAGGAAAGCCATAAGCTTACCGATGTCGTGAAAACGGGTCAAATTCCGAATATATATCGCATACTCCGCCTGCCGCCGCATTTGATGACCATCCGGACCGCGCTGTCGGTCCCAAACTGTTAGTGAATAGCCTCCGCCTGGAAACGGAATAGCCACACTCTGATGCATTTGGGCCGTTTTTCTAGTAAAGAAAAAGAAATGGATCGACTTTGTCACTTTTTCGTGGATAATCTGTTTAGTCTGCTTATGTCAGCTTCGCTACCTCGTCTAACTGGTATTTAATCGGGTTAAACATAAAACGCGAGTACGTTTGTCGTGATGGAGCAGGAGAGCGCCCGATAGCTGCCTGAGTACCCTGTTTCCCTTTAGCCGACCACTGACCCAATACAGGAGCTTGCTTACATTTAAGCCGGCTTACGTGCTTGCGAACGATCTCCAGAAATGCTCATTTCGTTACGTAAAGGTCCCTGATCACTAGTAGGAGTGTTCGATCCCATGCCTCTCCACCTTGGTTTCCGAGATTGCAAGCTTGTTCAAATAGAGCAACTAATCCGACTCGCTCTGCCCTGGTCAAGCGAGGGTAACGTTGCCGTTCGACGAGCAATTAGCCTTGTCAACTGCAAATAGGCCCGATGCCCTTGTGTACATCACCTGCATGGAATGAGGCCAGGAATCTAGCGGACCCTAGCCAGAGTGATCCTTCATCTCATCCACTAAGGCTGCATGAAGATCGCTGTCGTCATCAACAAGAGGGGTCTCTGGTGATTCCGAAGTGACCGCTGCGCTCTCCGAGGAAGAATGGTTCCTCGTATCCAGTCTGTCGACCCGTGAGACACCTTCCGCGTTCGATGAAGTAACTGCTGTGGCACCCTGTCGGGATGCGCAGGACGTCAAGCCAGGTCTGGCCGAAAAATCATTGGATCGGTGGCTGAGAAAAAAGCCCTATCTCCGTCCAAGTACATTTTACCATCTGATTGGTGCGCATCTGGCGCCACCAAAATGTGCTCCCTGTACTGCTGCGGAGACCCAGGAGGTACCCGAGTCTCCGTTGGTGCTGGGGAAAGCGCATGTCGTCCTGGATCGTCTCCAGTCTCGTCCCTCCCGTTTTCAGGAGGAGGGAGGCCATGGGATGAGAGATTCAATTTTGACGAAGTTCTCTTATTGGAACCCCGCACCCCTCATTACACTATGGGGAATTTCGGCTACAGGGCCTCCTCCCACACAACTATCACACACCTTCGGTGCGGGTTGGCAGGGCGGCCACCCATTGGATGGTTGCTCGTCTGCTTTTTAGCCTATCTCCGGCGATGTGTCATCGTACCGCCCTCCGCGGGTATCGATCCACGTACCTCCCGGTCCCAGTTCCAGTGCTTAACCACTCGGCCACTGAGGTCGATAAGAGGCCATGGGATGAACGCGCGGGTTGTTGCGG
>NC_090612.1:3634803-3637689 GCF_004359215.1 Bremia lactucae
TTTCAAAACGCTTAATATTACTGTTATCGATGCGCCTGTCGCTAGACGCACCGTCATCCTCGTTGGAGGGATGTCGCGCTCATCATATTTGAGCCTACTACCCTCTCGTGACTGGCGACGAATAAAGTTATTCGACGCTCTGCAGTCCACTAGGGCTCTGAGTGACAAATCATTTGTCACTTTTAACTTCAAGGTGATGAGGGACACATCACCAGGTGCAGAGACACATAATGATTGTGTGTCTGGAGCAACTTTAGTCAAAAGATTTGCAAATTCTCTTGAGGTTGCTGGATCAGTAGGGCGTTGCGCCCCTACTGACCCCGACCATTTTTGGCGGTCCGTCTTGCTGTTGTGATTTTGCAACAACGTCGGACCCGCGACCATTGCCTTTTTTGGCATTCGGTCCATAATTACGTTCTGTACCTCTCGGTTCTGGGCGTGGAGCTCTACACCCATGAGCGAAGTGTCCTAATTTTTGGCAGCGGCGGCATTTCTGCAATCGCTTATTGCTCGAATAGCGAGGTCTCTCATTTTCGACGTAAGAGAGGTTCATGGGTTCTGGACCTCCTAGCTCATATCGTCTGATAGGTTTACACGAGCTAGGAGGTTCCAGAACCCATGGACCTCTCTTACGTCGAAAGCGAGAGACCTCAGTTGGCCATTTGATGCCCGAAAGCCGTCCCAAATCCATAATGATGTCCATAGACGGTTGTAGTAAACTGGATTTTTGTAGAAACAGTGTAGAATCGTCGACAAACCCCGAAAATATGGGTATGGGTGTGTATCCTGCAAGTGTGAGCCCGTGAAGATGGGGCGACGATTGTATTGCAACAACCAGTACTTCGACTACCACCAGGAAAAGAAGAGGAGCGAGAGGACAGCCCTGCCGAATGCTAGACCGCACCGGCCGAAGTGAAGAAAACTCACCGTAACAAGACACTTGCATCGTCACGGCTTGATGCTGCCAAATTATGCAAGGCTCGTACTTTTTGAGCCATGGTAATCCAAGGATGAGATCAAATTTATCATCCAATCTAGTACGATGAAATCATCATCGTACTGTTTACTTTTTAATGTGTATTGGATACCAACTACACGTTGGTATTTGTTAGCTGTTACAGATGCGCCTGTTGCTAGACGCACTGTCATCCTCGTAAGCGGGATATCGCGCTCATTATTGAGTCTGCGATCTTCTAGCGATTGGCGTCTAATAAAATTATCGGACGCCCCACAATCGACCAGGGACTTAAGTGACAATTTATTTGACAATTTTTTTCAGGGTGATGAGGTTAACCTCATCTCCTGAGACAGTTCACACATTGTTGTGTGTGAGGAGCAACTTCGTCAAAAGGCCTGCAATTTTTTTTGATTTTGCTAAATTAGTAGGGCGCTCCACACCTACTGTCCTCGACCGTTTTTTTACGATCCACGTCGCCGTTGCGATTTCGCAACAGCGTCGGATCCGTGTCCTCCGCTATTCCTAGCGACAGGTCAATCTTTTCGCTCCTTCTTTTAAGGCACTGGCCGTGGGGCACTACACTAATAGGCGTAGTGGCCCGTCTTTTGACAGCGATTACATTTCTGTAATCGTTTTGTAACTTGAAGAGCGAGATTTCTCGCTCTCTACATACGAGAGATCCATGTGTTCTGTATCTTTGTTTTCTTGCCGCCTCGACGGTCGAGCAGCACCAGTGGACAAAAGCCCGTTTAAGACTGAAGTCCTCCTGTTCCTCTATTGGTCTCGCGCTTCTAATTCTAGCCAGAACAGGTGGGTCTTCACAGGACCGTCTGCAAGACCCTTGAGAAACACAATTACCTGTGTTTGCTCATCTATTGGATGACTAACGATACAACTGACCAGTCGTGTATGTTGGGCAAAAGCGTGTAGGTCAGGCTCGCCCTGCTTCAAATCCAGGTGCTCGGTTCGAGATCTAAATTCAGCACGTGGTGGCTCTAATGTTTGTCTGAGCCGAGTCTTACAGACCTCATGGGACCCAAAACTAATGGGTCTTGAAGCTTGGTCCCCAAGGCCAAAGATTTGGCACGTCCGGCAAGTTGGAAACTCCAAATTCTTCTTTCGCTGCATCATCACTGATACGGCGAGCTTCAATGGCGTCATGCAATTCGACAAATCATCGTAAAATGGAGTCGCCTTCGACTGCCTTAGACTTAAAGTTTCTTAAGCTTAAGGGTCGACGTGGAAGTGTCGGCTCATTAGCAGCATTTGTAAATGCTGCTGTCTTAACAGTGCTAGCTGTTAAGCACCCTGTTCTCTCAGCACCTCTGTGTGTTGAGAGCCTTGCTGGTGAAGCAAGGCTACTTTTGCTTGGGCTCCGTCGAGTTCTTGTGAAATGAACTCGGCTATGGCCGCATGCTGTTCATATGTGGTCAGAGTGTACAGCATAGTGCCAACGGCTGACCCGCCTACGACCGAACTCATTCGCTCCATTCAAGGTCACTCAAACGAGAAAAAATTTCACGGGTTGCGTAATGACCTTCTTGAAAGGTTTAAAAGCTTCATCCAACATGTAACGGGGCACTGCGACTTGTACTGTTTCAGTACAAGTCCACTTCACACTGCTTCAGTTGTGAGTGGTGCCTTCGTTAAGTAACGTACACTGTACGTATAGAGGAAGACTTCTCTTAGGCAAGTTAGCTTAAGAGGGTAAAATGAAAACTGTATTAATATAGTTAAGTGTCTTTGTTAATCTATCTTTGTAAATGTTGTCTTAACTATAAACTAATACTAAACATGTAAATGAATTCTTATCTATCTTATCTCGTAACTCTCTTTGATTACTTCTACAGCTGATTAGTCTGCGGAATAAATAGACATAATGGTCTATACCTATTTATGGATAAGAATTCAGGAAATTACTATTTAAA
>NC_090612.1:3637789-3649236 GCF_004359215.1 Bremia lactucae
CTGTGCTAGGGTGTGTGCTCAAGTAGAGCGTGGCCGCATTACGACGTGCCCGCCTACACATGGTGATAATGGTGGTGTCCGATGAGAACATCATCCTCCTAGCAAATTTTAAGCATCGCCAGTAAAGAGTAGAAGAGCGACTCCAAGATCCTGCGTAATTAGCACTCAGAACGAAGCAGTGTGAATTTGGCTTGTACGCGGTTCAGATTGCGCGTCTTTACAGTGTTGTTTTAAAAAAGGGTGAGTTCTGTTGATGTTGGACATTTTGTGAGCGCTCAAACGTCATGATGACAGTTGATTGTAATCGTTTTGCAACGGACACAGAAAGTGAAATTAAAGCGATCGGTTATATGAAGAAAGAAACGACTCAGGTGAGACCTTTGTTGTGCTTCTACAAAGGAGTTGCTGATTGCGTGTGTAAGTTTTCTAAAGACTAATATACTTTCCAATTTACTTCCTGACTACAAGTTGTCTTCTCTGCTATAATATATCTACAGGTTATGAGCCCAAGTACGGTAGGAGTGAACGATATTCTCAACGAAGATAACTACTTCGTTTGGGAGTTTAACGCGCGAATGAAGCTTCTCCAAGAAGGGGCTGTTGGAGCACATCGACGCGACGGAGGCACCGTGTGAAGATGACGCTAGCGCGTCTTTATGGGAAATCAACGATATGAAGGCCTTCGCAAACGTGTGTACGATGATCAACTTAAGTCTTCAGTCCATGGTTCGACATGCAGAGACAACTGCAGAAGAGTGGGGTATTTTGAAGAGCTTCTTTCTTCGCAGAAGCATTCATAATCGGGTGCAGATGTGTCGACAGTTGCACGAGTTCAAGATGCAGAAGGGAGGAAGTGTAATGGATCACTTTCTCAAGTTTGATGAGCTGTGTATGTCAATGCAAGCCATTGGTGACGAGGTCGCGCACGATGAGCGGCTCGTGATTCTGCTTGGAAGCTTGTCTGGTGAATACGATCAGATCGTCAAGATTATTGAGATCACGAGGGACATTGATTTGTTTCGAGACAAGGAGATGCTTCATCGTGAATACGAAGGCATTGCTCGAAAAGGAGAAAATCGAAATCGCATTAAAAGCTACAAGCAATCAAGAGCAAGAGTTTTCGGTCGAAGGAAACAAGACACAAGTTTACTGGGACGTGTTTTATATGCGGCAGAAATGGACACAAGAAACAAGATTGCTGGAAGAATCCAGACAAGAAGAAAAGCTCTGAACAAGCGTTCACTGTGGGTGAACATAGCTCTGAAGGCTGGCTACTCGACAGTGGTGCGAGTAGTCATATGTGCCCATACCAAGATGAGTTTGTGGAAATTAGATCGCTTAACAAGTCTGTTGGAATTTCGATTGCGAATGGAGAAACAGTTTTGGCTGCTGAAGTTGGGACAATTCGTGTCATGTTAAAGAACAAGAAACCAATACGTATTGAAGACGTGTTGTACATTCCAGAGCTGGATCGTCGTCTCCTTTCAGTTCCTGCATTGTCTGCAAAAGGGTTACATGTCATTTTTCAGAACGAAATGTGTGAGATCAGGAATGGTCAAGAAGTGGTGACTCAAGTGGCCCGAAAGGGTAAATTGTTTGTGTTGGAGTGTGATACATTGGAATTTGCAAATGCGAGTGAAGAGGTTGGCGATAGAGCCAAACCTATGAGTTCAAGTGTATGGCTCGCAAGACTGGGACACTTGCCATTGAAGGCAATGAAAACCCTCGACAAGTGTGTTGGAGGTTTTAAGATGCAGGATTCGCCTAATATTGATGATGATCAAGACGAAATATGCGAAGGGTGTGTGACGGGCAAGTCGTCAGTCAAGCCGTTTCCGAAGTCCAAGTACGGTGAAGTTAAGACTACTTCACTGCTCCAAGTTTATTACAGCGACGTGATGGGACCAATGGAGACCAAGTTGCAAGGAGGAGCAAGATTTGTGGTGACATTTTTGGATGATTATTCACGCTATGTGGTCGCATACTATATTGCACACAAGTCAAATGTGGTGGATGAGTTCATCGACTACAAGTCGATGATGGAAAACCAGTTAAGTACAAGATCAAGTGTATTCGCACCGACAATGGTGGCGAGTACATTAACAAGCAATTTGAAGAAGTACGTCGAAAAGCTGGAATATTGCACCAAGCTTCAGTTCCATATTCGCCACAGCAAAAGGGAATGGCTGAAAGACTAAATCGAACACTGACAGAACGAGCAAGATCGATGCTAAATTACATGCAAGGGGAAAAGAAATGGTGGGCTGAAGCGATGAATACTGCAGTATACGTGACTAATCGAGTCACGTGCGCCTCTCACCCAACCAAGACCCCATTTGAAGTGTGTTTTGGAACCAAGCCAGATCTGTCGCACATGCGAGTGTTTGGTGCAAAAGGGTTACGCACACATTGCAAAACCAAAACGTCTAAAGTTGGACAAAAAGGCATTTCGATGCATGTTTTCGGGTTACTCACACAATGTGAAGGGATATCGTGTCTGGAATTTTGAGTCTGATCGCCTGGAGATCACGCGATCAGTGACTTTACAAGAGTTGCCAAGGTCCAAGTATGTGCAAGTGATTGGAAATATACAGAATGGTGATATTCAGGTTACTACACGTGTGGATCATGACAATGATGACGATGCAGATGTTTTTCAATTATTAATTACTACTACTCAACGTGACATAGAGCCGATGGTTGTGGACCAGACTGGCAATGATCAAGTAATTCACCTCCAAGTGAATTTGAGTCTAGAACTCCACGCGAGGAATTTGAGCATGTGTCTGATCCTGCTTTCGAAATCGATGATGTTTACATGGAGCCAACTGATTTGGATGTGGATACGACTCGAGACATTGTGCCCAGGGGGGACTTGGATTTCTACACTGATTTCTCTATGGTGCAATCATCTCAAGTTGGTGGTCAAAATGCCCCAATCGCGTTACCATCATCGAACTATGAGATCAAGCTTTGGTTCCAGTCAGGACGTCTACTGTACATGGTACATCGCGCAGTGAGCCAGAGGCTCGGGCCTCAAAGAGATTTCAAATTGAATATGAGCAAGCAAATGCAGCACTCGAAACTCCATATACATACCAAGATGCAATGGCGTCTCCTCAATCCAAGATGTGGAGTGATGCGATCAAGGTCGAACTAAAGACGCTGGATAGCAAAAAGACATGGACTGTAGTGGAGAACTCTCCAAACAAAAAGGTGATTGGAACCAAATGGGTTTTTGCAATCAAAAGAAACTAGTATGGTGATATTGAGCGGTACAAAGCTCGACTTGTGGCGTTGAGTTATCGTCAAAGTATGGAGTTGATTACGGCGAAACATATTCGCCGGTTGCGAACATGAATTCTATTTGCGTCTTCCTGGCTGTGTGTTGTCATCATGGAATGACAATTCACCAGTATGATGTTGATACTGCGTATGTTGATACTGCGTTCATAAATGGCGTTTTGAACGATGATGTATGCATTTCAGCGCCTCAGGGTGTCGAAATGGACCCAGGTCAAGTTTTGAAGCTTAACAAAAAAGTTTGTAAGGATTAAAACAGGCTGCTGCAACGTGGTTCAAGACAATTTCGAAGGGTTTTTGCAATATGGGTTTTGTGCCATGTGTTTCGGACCCGTGCGTCTTTGTCCGTCACGATGGAAACCTTTCGTGGATTTACGTGACGCTGTATGTCGATGATATGCTGATTGGAGGTACTTCTGCTAATTTAATTGACAAAGTTGCAGAAGAACTTGCAACTCATTTCAAGTTAAAGACGCTAGGCAATGTGAGATTTATTCTCGGCATTGAGGTGGTCTATGCACAGCATACAAGGAAGCTCAAGATCAGCCAAAATGCGTGCATTGACAGAATGTCGTAAAGTTCAATCAAGTCGGGGCGAATGTTGCTTACAACCCAAGTGTGGAAGGTCAAGTCATGCTTAAGTGCGAGGAAAAGGACCCGAAAATGGAGAATCGACCGTATCGATTTCTGGTAGGATCACTCCTATATGTGGCGACACGTACAAGACCTGATATTGCATTTGCAGTAGGTCGACGGAGTCGACATTTGGAAAATCCGAGTAAGAAACACTGGAATGCAGCCATTCGTGTGCTGTGCTACCTAAAGTCGACTGCAACAAACGGAATTTGTTATCGAAGCAAGCCTGGTGACCTTAAGCTGAGTGCATTTAATGATGCAGATTGGGGAAGTGACAAAATAGTCGACGTTCGACATCTGAAGTCATGGTGATGATCAATAACTCTCCAGTCATATTCAAGTCGAAGCTTCAGAACAGTGTATCACTAAGTACTGCTGAAGCTGAATATGTGGCACTTTCGTTATGCATTCAAGAAATTTTGTGGTCAAAGAATTCATTGATGGAGATGAAGGTCAAGATTGACGCTCCAGTGGTTGTGTATGAAGACAACCAGAGTGCGGTTGCTGTTGCGAAGAACGAAGGATATCAAAGTCGAGCGAAACACATTCATATTCGCTATCAGTTTGTTCGCGACCAAGTCAAGGCCAAGGTCATTCAGCTAGAGTGTATTGAAACCAAGTCACAGCTCGCCGATTTTGTAACTAAGGCAATTTCGACCAACAAGTTCCAATTTCTCGTGGCAAAGACAAACGTTGGAGACTTCTTGTCGAGGAGGAGTGTTGATGTTGGACATTTTGTGAACGCTCAAACGTCACGATGACGTTTGATTGTAATCGTTTTGCAACGGACACAGAAAGTGAAACTACAGCAATCGGTTATATAAAGAAAGAAATGACTCAGGTGAGACCTTTGTAGTGCTTCTACAAAAGAGTTGCTGATTGCATGTGTAAGTTTTCTAAAGACTAATATACTTTCCAATTTACTTCCTGACTACAAGTTGTCTTCTCTGCTATAATATATCTACAAATTCGAGCTTTATTAAATGACATACGTTTCATCACCTGTTCCTCACGTATGGGCTAAGGCACACTTTTGAGCTCAGGTGGGTAGATGTTGAATGGGCTTATGCTTTCTCTCTTTTTTCAACTTATTTAAGAGATATGTTGAAAAAGATGACTTGTCGCCATCTTTGATGGTGGTGCTTGAAGTTTTACCTTAGTCTCCTATTGCTCCACAATCTATACTGTTAGGGCTCTTAATCTTCAACTTAAATTTCCTTCGCTTACCAGAAGAGTTCACATTTGCGAACAACTCTTGTGTATGTGATGCACATAGGTGCATTCACATTGGGAGGGATGACGCCTATCGTCATCCGTTACGCGAGGTATCGAGAAAGAAACGCTCGCAATGCCTATTTTTGTAACGGGGTGTATTATTACATGAAATTAACACTTAAAGGATGTTAATTAATATATTATCTAAGAGGTAGATAATATTTGAAGAATATTACTTTTCATGATAATATTCTAAAAAGCTTATCCATTGGTAAATATAGACCATTATATCTACTTTCTCCGCGGCCCAGTCAGCGCTGGGCGCGCGCAAAGAGAGAGACAGATAAGACTTTATTGCATGTTTTGTATTAAGTTATAATTAAGTAAGTATCAAATAGATAGAAACAGAAGAACTACCTTATATTAAATACAGTTTTTAATTAATCCTCTTTATAGCAAGTGTTTTAAAGAGAGGCAGTGCGAAGTGGACTTGTACTGAAGCAGTACAAGTCAGTAGTGCCCCGTTTCACCTGGTAGCACTTTGTTGTCCATCCAGGACCACAGTTTCATCATCTAACATGTCCATGTTAGATGATAGTGGGAATACGCATCACGTTTTGCGTGAAAGCTGCTCCTTGCCAAGTGACAAAGAAAGGAGTGCGGTCGAACGAATGAGTTCGACCGTAGCGAACGATGCCAACTTGGCCATGCTGTCCGGTTTGGACAGAGATGCCTTTCATTCAGCCATCGGCAAGTTTATACGACATGAACTTGACGAGGCGAAGAAGAAGGAAGCCTTGCTCAATCAGCAAGGCTCTCAACAGGCAGAACTGTTGAGGTTTCAGCAAATACGGACCCCTGTACCTGGGATGACGCACACGCGTCGTCCCGAAACCTTAAAGATTGACATCTCTAAGTATAGGGGAGTCGAAGAAGACTCCCTCTTTAAGTAGTTCGTCGAGTTGGACGATGCCATAAGGGCTCGTCACATCGTCGACGGGGAAATGCAAGTCGCATTTGCTCAGTCAAATTTGGCAGGTCGTGCCAAAACTTGGGCATTGAGCCTTAAGTTGCGCGACCCATACGTCTTTGGATCGCTAGAGACTTTTAAAGCCCGGCTCAAACAGACGTTTGAGCCACCAAGGGCTGAGTTCAGAGTTTCTGAAACTCAAGCAAGGCAAGCGTAATGTTCACGCATATGCCCACCACATACGACTCTTAGCGAGTTGTATAACAAACAACCCAGTTCATGAAAACACGCTGATTAAGGTGTTCATGCAAGGTCATAACAATGATCCCGTAAAGACCCACCTGTTATCGCTTGGAACTGGATACGCTTGAAGACGCAATATCTGTAGTGGAACAGGAGGACTTTAGCTTGAGACAGGCTCAAGCTAGTCTGTCATCATATCGTCCTCCAAGACGAAACGAACTAGGAGGTCCAGAACCTATGGACCTCCTTTATGTCGAAAGCGAGAAACCTCACTTTTCGAGCAACAAGCGATTGCAGAAATGCAATCTATGTCATAAGTTAGGACACTACGCTCATGAGTGAAGAAAGCCCACGCCCAGTACCAAGAGGTACTGAACGGAATTATGGACCGAATGCCAAAAAGGGCAACGGCGCGGGTCTGACGTTGTTGCGAAATCGCAACAGCGAAGCGAATTGCCAAAAAAACGATCGGGGTCAGTAGGGGCGCAACGCTCTACTGATCCAGCAACCTTAAGAGAATTTGCAAATCTCTTGACGAAAGTTGCCCCAGACACACAATCATTTTGTGTCTCTGCACGTGGTAATGAGGAGAACCTCTTCACCTTGAAATTTAAAGTGATAAATGATTGGTCACTTAGAGCCCTAGTGGACTGTGGAGCGTCGAATAACTTTATTCGTCGCCAGTCTGAGACCTCATACTTCAGTGGACTTGCACAAAACAGACCAGCAGACAAGGTTCTTTTTTAAAGCATTTATAGATAATCCTATATAAACGATTGATAACCGACATTTCTCATTTAGTACTCCGACACCTGCCGCACAACGTTTTCCCAGAAGCATGGTGAGCAATGGAACATTACTTTTTAAGGAGATGCATATGCTAAATTTTGTCTGCTGCGCCTCCTCAGCTAATACCATTTCACCATAAACATCATGGAAATCGGAGTCAAAACAGTTATTCCTTTTTCTAACAGCTGTGTCTACGTCTGGAAATTTCATTACGTCTCTCTTTTTGTACAGCAATTATCTTTTATCTTAGCTAGGATGCTCTTGTTCTAAATTCCATAGATAATTATCTATCTTGAGGAAGAATGCAGCGCACAGCTGAAATGGGCATATTACCAAATTAAATAATATTGGAGCAATAAGACAATAATTATGTGATTAATTGTTTAAGCTTAAGCCAACCCCGCCAATCGTTAAAAGACACGATTGAGCTGTGCGCAAAGAGACGCTTTACATAGTTTGATGCATATATACATATATGATAAAGTCAGCATATAGAAGATCGTTACGGAGGAACTTCAAATTTGAATACATTTTACTTTTTCTCTAGACTAAAGCCTTAGTATTGACCTAGAGTAGCTAAGACTTCTTATGTAACGGGGCACTACTGACTTGTACTGCATCAGTACAAGTACACTTGGCACTGCCTCAGTGAGAGTGGTGCCTCTCGTCACTTCACGTACACTAGTACGTGCAGAGGAAGCCTCTTTTTAAAACATTTGCTTTAAAGAGGATAAATCAAAACTGTATTAATATAATAAAGTTCTTCTGTTCTATCTACTTAATACTAACTTAATTATACACTAATACAAAACATTTAATAAAGTCTTATCTGACTTTCTCTTTGCACGCGTGCAACCATGTAAAGTAATATTCTCCAAATATTATATAACTTTTAGACAATACATTAATTACCAAATTTAGGTGTTAATTTTTCATGTAACGATACACCCTTCTATACCACTCTCTCTTAAACGACAATCACTCTGACTGTCATTGGGTAGAGTGATCATTATAAGACCACTTAATTAAAAACGATGCTGATTGGTCAGAACCATCATTTTTATCCTATCGCATGATTAACAAGTCCATGCGGTATGCGAAAAGTGCGGCGCCTTCGGCTGCGGTTAATGCAGTCGCGCGTGGCGCATTATTGTCTCTTCCGGCAGACGTTCCATCTGCCGTAGTGTCCTCTCCTCTCGCAACTCGAAATGTTGCATGTGCACGTGGTGATACGTCACGTAAATGCGACCCCATTTTTGGAGGTCAATTACGAATGCGAGTCTGATGAAATTGCTGACTCGAGGAGAACAGAACAGTCGCCTGATCATCGTCAGGCTGCTGACAATGAGCCTTCGACTGAGGGGGATCATCCGAGTAGACGTACTGGTAGCATTCGCTACAGCATGTTCGGTTCCGACGATGAGGGTGATTCCTCATCGCCAGCACCGTCTCCCGTACAGTCACCCGCACATATTTCTGTGCGTGGTGATGACGCTGACGTAAGCCATCGTATTTAAAGTTTTGTGGTACCCCTGCTTCAGTGTGTACCACTCAGAGGATCGTAGAGACTAAAATGTTTCGTCTTGCCCCTAGGAAGAAGCCGTGGCTTTTGCCCGAAAAGATAATCAATAGCTTGTCTGGAGAGACTACGTCTCATAACAAATATCCCTTATTTATTGCGACAAGGCTACATGGCCTTGATCCCAGCGCGAAGAACTTTCGCGCTAAGGTTTTCTTATCTCGATGCTTTTTCAAGCATCGATGGTATAGTGGCAACAATAAGCGAAATAAAGTCTCGCTTGTGCAAGCCTGGAGCGCGTTCATTCGCAATTTCAAAGACATTGGAAGCGAAGCCTGGCTTCAAAGACTTAACGCGATTCGCATTAAGTTTGAGAAACGAACTTTAACCGGTGCAAGGTAAAAATTGCAACGGTTGTCACGTGATGCAGGACTTCCATGCCTCACGTGGGGTGATCCCTGTCCGTGTTGTGTTGACAACACGAAGCGAGTAATGGAGGATGTCTATTCCCTTTCTTCGCCCTGGGGAAGGGCGAGATGCGCGATGCAATTGACGTTTTGCAATCGATTTACAAGCAACAGGGGTGATGTTTTCCGATAGACTTTCTGATCCATCGGATGGGTCTCGTCATAATGACGGACGAGGCTCTCAATGTCAACAAGCAGCTGAAAACGAGGCTCCCAGCTACCATGTGAAGGTGGACAACCGCGCCAGCGAACAAGGTAACTCGTTCGCTGCCCTTTCACATCACGGTGGTTTTGAATACGTTCCATAGGGAAACGTTGACCATCGTGCCAATCTACCAATTGTTGTGGTGGAGGAGCGAAAATTAGCTCCGACCCACGTGTCGGATCTAGAGTCGAAGATCGACAAACTCGATCGCTTCCTCCATGATTTGGAGGAGGGACTTGATCACGAGCGTGGTAAGCGTCGCTTGGTAGAGCAGACGGTAGAGGCTCACCATATCGAACGGTTGGAAGACCGTTCGAAGAGTGCGTACTCCATGTTGGAGTACGAACGGAATTTCCACGCTCTTCGTGATGATCTATCGTCAGCTCATCGCGGTTTCGAGGATCTTCGGACCCGACATGAGAATCTCCAGATCTCTTGATTTAGCATGAGAATCTGGTTCGTAAACACAAGAATCTTTTAGGGATTCTTGAAAAGGGTCGTCAAACCCGTCCTCGGAAGAAGCTGCGTACTGATGGTACGGGCGGAGCCGACCAAAATAAAAAGTAGGATTCGTTCGCATCCTACATGGCAATTCTATTGTGTACGCATTGCCTCTGCGATGCAGTGCATGGAAAGGCTTAATGAACTTGGGTAGTAGTTTACTGCTACCCACATTATTGACTACACGCTTAGGTAAGTTTACCGTAGAGATTAGTACTAGGTCATTAATTTTAAATTATACAACGTTTGCCATCTATGTTTGTCTGCGTTCCGTTTCTGACGGTCCACTTCGTTAGCAATGGAATCCTGTACAAAACGTATTACTGATTCTCGAGTCAGCAGAAATTTCTCTGATGACTCATTTGTTTTATCTTTTTCAGAGCACTTTGTGCGCACCGCCATGAGATCTTTCTCATCTTCGATGTCGAAGAAATCGACATCAACATAAAACGTGTCGTTGTTTATTTCGACCGTGATGAGCATGAGCCAGAAATTATTTTGCTCGTGCGAGTCCACCCCCCCTTAAACTAGAGGATCCCTTTAAACGGGTGGGTATACGTGGATGGCGTAAGCCATCACGAAGAACGGTGTATGCGTTGTAGACGCATGCACCGAATTATTGATGGCGAATTCGACCAGCGGTAAAAACTCGCTTCAATTCGGATACGATTGGACGTAACCTCGAAGTATCTCTTCGAGGACGCGATTTACGCGTTCTGTTTGACCATCCGTTTCTGGGTGATCGGATGTTGACATAGTCAGCCGTGTTCCGAGAGATCGGAACACGGATTGCCAGAACTCCGCCGTGAATCTNATCGTATATACGGACCATGCGTCATTACGCACGGCCGTCAATAGCCCACACCTCTCGCAAAGAATGGCGAGGTGGCTATCCTTCTTCGCGGAGTATAACTTCTCCGTCGAATATAAACCAGGACGACTTAATGTCGTCGCTGATGCGTTATCACGCCGACCCGATTTCGAGTCAGCAGTGCACCCCAACAGTAAAAGTGATCTTACTGTTGCAACACTCACTACGAGTGTTCCATCATCAACCTTAGTTGATGAAATAAAGAAAGCCTATAAAGAAGATAAGGACCTTCTTTGTCTGATGGATCATTTAATGAATCCATCCGATAAATCTTTTAAAGATCTACCGGCTTTATATCGATCGTCATCCGATCGATACACAACACGTAACGGCTTATTGTATTACACAGCCGTTACCGGCGACACCCCACGTGTCGTCGTCCCGACTCACAATGATTTGCGCTTGCGCATCATGTATGAGTGTCACGATGCTCCAACAAGTGGACATCGTGGACGTGAGAAGACTTACCTCACGGTAAGTCGATACTTTTACTGGCCCCGCCAGTATCAGTTTGTGCGCAAGTACATTCGTGCTTGCGAGGTTTGTCAACGGGTGAAGCCTAGCCCTTCATCCCGTGCACCTCTTCAACCTCTACCACTTCCGGCAGAGTGTTGGCAGTCCGTATCTATGGACTTCGTCTTCGGATTTCCCGGAGACGACCACAAAAACAATGGAATCCTTGTTTTTGTAGACAGATTCAGCAAGATGGTACACCTTGCTGCGGTAAT
>NC_090612.1:3649336-3696649 GCF_004359215.1 Bremia lactucae
CCGGCACGTTTGCGTGCAAGGTTACATCGATTTTCTATCGATAACAACCTGTTGCTTTATTGCACAGACATCGCGGACCCTCCGCGTGTCGTTGTTCCTCATGATGAGGATTTGAAGTACCGAATCCTCTGTGAGACACACGATACTGTCCTTGGTGGTCATCTCGGTAGAGAAAAGACCTACGGCTCTATAAGCCAGACTTATTGGTGGCCCAAACTTTTCAAATGGGTCAGCACATATGTTCGCACATGCGAAACGTGCCAACAGGTTACACCCTCGGCACATGCTGCTGCGCCACTGGCGAGTTTCCCCGTCCCCATAGGTTGCTTGGAGTCAATTAGTATGAATTTTATTTTTGGGCTACCGAAAGATTCAGCCGGTAACTCCGGTATAGTGGTCTTCGTTGACCGTTTGTATAAAATGGCTTACTTAGCGGCCGTGCCGGATTCAATTGATGGAGAGGGTACAGCTAAGCTGTATATCGATCGCGTGATTCGACAACATGGTTTGCCAATGGCAATTGTCTCTGATCGGGATCCCCGTTTCACAAGTAAAATCTGGAAATCTGTTTTCCGAGTGCTTGGTACCAGAAAATATGTCCACTGCGGACCATCCGCAGACCGATGGTCAAACTGAACGTGTCAATCGCGTCGTTGAAGACGTTTTACGCAGCGTGTGTGCTCAGACACCAAAACGCTAGAGCTCAATGCTTCCAGTAGTGGAGTTTGCGTTAAATAACGCTGTTCATGCCTCTACCGTTCTATGTAAACGGTCTAAGCCGCCCGCGCGTTCCATTAACGATACCACTGCGTGGTTCAGGGCGTGGTGGGAGATAATTGGCCGATAGGCTTGCTGATATCAGACCTGTTTCCGTTCGAAAACAAGAAGGCGAGTTTCTCGCGACGCGATCTAGTGTCGTAAGACATGTAAGGGATACGATGGCTGAGAGCCAAGACAAACAAAAAGAACAAGCAGATGCCAAAGGCAGAAGCTGAATTAATTCTTATATGGTCGGAGAGTTTTACTAAACGCTAAAAACCTAGTTACCAACTTGGTTTTCGCGGTCTTCAAGACCAAATTGCGCCCGCGCTTTATTGGGCCATTCACGGTCATGAACAAAAATGGCCTTCCTTATACGCTAAACCTTCCCAGCAAGCTGCGTACACACCCAGTGTTTTACGTTGGCTTGCTTAAGCCATATCGGGACCCTTCCCATGTGGACTTGAAGGCGATTGCGCCGAGATAGGCAGTCGTGCCACAGATTGTTGCATCCTCACCAAAATATCCAACTGGCCCTCTTACTGAGGCTGCTGACGCTCCAGCGTCGAAAGACGGTCCAGAACCGCCTCAAAAGAGCTCTCAACCCGAGCAAGGACCTCACGAAGAAGTCGCACCTCGTGCCGTAGAGCATCAAATGCTTCCGCCGAAATTTTAGCTTCCTCCCGCGCTGCTTGATGCGCGGGAGAACGTTCAGTTTCATGTGGGGAAACTTTTAAAGCGACATCGTCGTGAGGGTCAATACCAGTATCTGGTGAAGTGGCTAGGGTACCCCTCTCTTGAAAACTCTTGGGAGTTCGAGGTACCTCTTATGCAAGATTGCCCGTACACCGTTGACGTTTTTGAGCGCCAAGCTTAGAGTCAACTCGCGTCAAACGGCGCTTCCCACCACTAAACGTAGGATAAGGTGGATCTAAAGCCTCAGTGCGGCTCCGATATTTGGTTGTACGGTCAGCCGAAGCACTGAAATATTGGCTAGGCCTTTCTTCGTTTTGTGGCATAATTGCCGAACGTAACTGACCTTTCACCTTAAGCTTACAGAAATCGAACCGAATTTCTCGTTCCAAACGCACATCAGCCCTATCCGCAGACTCTCGGATATTCCATATATTACGAAGTTGGCGGGCCCGGTGGACCCAGTTCTAAAATGAGACTTCGTTTTCACTCCTTGTTTCGTTTGGAAACAAAACGATCGGAATTCCATCATGGAGGTCACCGAAGCCCCACGGGCTTGATCACGAAATCGCGTCAGATACTGGCTTCGCGTCATTACCTTTAGCGTAAGGTATTGCTCATGAAGAGCGTCGCGGGCAGCGATCTCCTCCGGCGTCCTCGCCGGGTCACCAGAGATCCAGATGGCCAAGCTATGACCCGCTATCTCTTTGAGACGCTCGTCCGCACTAAGCGGAGTGAACCTATATTCACTATGAGCTTTAGCTTTCGCTATCTCGGCAGCTCGACGACGAGCTCTTTCCTCTATGAGGATTATCTGCTCTTGCTCTTCATCGAGCGGATTCGTAATGATGTTGGACTCATGATCCCGTGTCCTACTCAATGCCGTTAAGACATCAGCGGCACCACGTTTTGGGAACGGATTCGGGGCCCGCCGACGTTTATCCGGAGGAGAAGGCGTGAGCGAACGCCGCTCTTTTTCCTCCTCCTCTGATTGAGAGTGACTTTCAAAGTCACTATTCCCTCATCGTCAAGGAATGTGCTCAGAGTCTGTGACTCACGCATGATTGTCATTATACAAAGGAATGAAAAAAAAAAACCGAACGGTTAGCTGTTTAGGTTCCAACCTCAAAGAGGAAATGAAGCGAATGTTGTCACTCGGTGTCAACAGTCTGATGGGGGAGGGTGTAATAGGTAGGGCACACATAGGTTGGAGAACTGTTGTTGTGGTACATTTACTTTATGGGTAAATACCCTTTTATCTAATTTTTAATAGTTAGTTACTTAAATCCCAATTATTATGGGTAACAAATGTGGTCGCCGCCAGATATAAATCTGGCGGCCAAAGTCTATTTTTAATTAGCTAGGGTAAGGTTTTTAGATTGAAAAATTAAATAAAGTGCAGTTCCCCTTTTGATCTTAAAGCGTTAAGTGCCTTTCTAAGGCTTGCGCATTGATCTGTAAGAGATAAAAGCCTTTGAAAGGTATATCCTCTTGGGCACTAGTTGCCACTTGGTTCTACGATCCCCTAAATCCCTTGAACTAGGATTTTTTTAAGCTTTAATAGCTTGTACGACTCCCTGAGTTGTTGAACTTGTTAGTTCAATAGAACTAAGAGACTCTCTGAGTCTGAAAGTCTTCCTCTGACCTCAGGAGCGAGGTAGCTCCGCTTCACAGAGCTACCTCAGAGCCTATCCTTCTTCATCCTTCTTAAAGCTTCTTGGTGATGTAAGAGTTTTTAATAGTTTCCAATATTCTCGCCACAACTTGAAAAACTTCTTCATCGATATAGCCTTCAACATAAAAGCAGCTGTTTGGTAGTTGCAATACAAATGAGCTCAATAATCTTGGCTATTACCTTGTTACGCACAAAATTATAATGTATGTCAATATGCTTGGTTCGGCTGTGTCACTCTCAGATTATATTAACTCAAAGAAGGCTCTTTCAACTTAATATAATCTGAGCGTAAAGGGACATTAATTTTAAGATTTAGTCTTTGCGATTGCACTCTGATTGTCGTCAAATACGGGAATCGAATATTTTATTGAAGTCTTCAATACTTGTAGAAGAATTTTAGTCCACGAAACCGCTTGCAGGCAGGAAGATAAAGCCATTTCTGATCGTAATTTCTTTGTTGAAAAAGCATCTTGTTATTTAACATAGAAATACGCAAATATTGCGAAGTCTTTTCGCAGACCTTTCGAGCTACCGAAGCTGCAAAAGCCTGTAAAAAGGTATCACAATATATATTCTAGTCATAAACAAGTTGCTACCATTACGCTACTCTTATAAATACAGAGGTAGATATAGGGTGTGTGGCTATATCTGTAAAGAGATAGATATAGGGTGTGTGGCTATATCTGTAACTGGGTGTATCGTTACATGAAATAAACACTTAAAGTTGTTAATTAATATATTATCTATAGGGTAGACATGTTTTGGAGAATATTACTTTATAAGGTAATATTCTAAAAGCTTATCCATCGGTAGATATAGACCATTATATCTACTTTCTCCGCGGTCCAGTCAGCGCTGGACGCGCACAAAGAGAAAGCCAGATGAGACTTTTAGTACATGCTTTGTATAAGTTTATAATTAAGTTAGTATTAACTAGATAGAACAGAAGAACTTTGATATATTAAAACAAGTTTTAATTAACCCTCTTTAAAGCAAGTGTTTGAAAGAGAGTCCTCTCTGCACGTACTTGTGTATGTGAAGTGACGCTAGGCACCACTCGCACTGAGGCAGTGCGTAGTGGATTTGTAAGAAGCAGTACAAGTCGTAGTGCCCCGTTACACCTGGTACCACTTTGTAGTCCGTCCAAGGACCACAGCTCCATCATCTAACATGTCCATGTTAGATGATAATGGAAATACGCATCACGTTTCGCGTGATAGCTACTCCTTTCTAAGAGACATAGAAAGGAGTGCGGTCGAACGAATGAGTTCGACCGTACGGAACGATGCCATCTTGGCCATGCTGTCCGGTTTGGACAGAGATGCCCTCCATCAAGCCATCGCCAAGTTTATACAACTTGAACATGACGTGGCGAAGGAGAAGGTAGCCTTGCTTAATCAGCAAGGCTCTCAACAGGCAGGACTGTTGAGGTATAGCAGGTACAGACCCCTGTACCTGGAATGACGCACACGCTTCGTCCGGAACCTTAAATTGGCATCTCTAAGTATAAGGGAGTCGAAGAAGACTCCCTCTTAAGATGGTTTGTTGAGTTGGACGATGCCACAAGGGCTGGTCACATCGTCTACGAGAAAATGCAAGTCGCATTTGCTCAATCGAATTTGGCAGGTCGTGCCAAAATTGGGGCACTTAGCCTTAAGTTGCGTGACCCTTTGTCCTTGGGTCGCTAGAGGCTTTTAAAGCCCGGCTCAAACAAACGTTTGAATCGCCTAGGGCTGGGTTCAGAGCTCGATCAGAGCTTCTGACACTCAATCAGAGCAAGTGTGATGTTCACGCTTATGCCCAGCACATACCACATTTAGCGATTTGTATCACAAACAGCCCAATTCATGAACACACGTTGATTACGGTGTTCATGCAAGGTCTTACGGATGGTCGCGTAAGACCCACCTGTTCTGCTTGGAGCTGTATACGCTTGAAGAAGCAATATCCGTTGCGGAACAGGAGGATTTTAGCTTGAGACAGGCTCAAGCAAGTTCGTCATCATATCGTCCCTTAAGACGACACAAACTGAGAGGTCCAGAACCTATGGACCTCTCTCATTTCAAAAGGGAGAAACCTCGCTTTTCGAATACCAAGCGCTAACAGAAATGCATTCGCTGTCAAAAGTTAGGACACTTCGCTCATGAGTGTAGTGATCCACGCCCAGTGCGGAGAGGTACTGAAGGTAATTTTGGACTGTATGCAAATAAGGGCAACGGTCGCGGGTCCGACGTTGTTGCGAAATCGCAACAGCGAGGCGGACCGCCAAAAAAACGGTCGGGGTCAGCATGGAGGCAACGCCCTACTGGTCCAGCAACCTCAGGAGAATTTGCAAATCTCTTGACTTAAGTTGCTCCAGGCACACAATCATTATGTGTGATCTGCACCTGGTGATGAGGTATCCCTCATCACCTTAAAATTAAAAGTGACAACCGATTTGTCACTTAGAGCCCTAAGGGACTGCGGAGCGTCGAATAACTTTAATCGTCGCCAGTCACCAGAGGGTCGTTGGCTCAAATATGTAGCGCGACATCCATCCAACGAGGATGACGGTGCGTCTAGCGACAGGCGCATCGATAACAGTAATGAAAAGCGTAGTGAGATTTCAGTACACACTTAAAGATTTACAGTACGATGATAATTTCATCGTACTGGATTTGGATGCCAAATTTGATGTCATCCTAGGTTTACCTTGGCTCAGAAAATATGAGCCAAGGATCAGCTGGCAGCATCGATCCGTAAAGATGCCTGCCACTTGTTCGTCAGATGGCCATCTGATGAACGTTTTGGAGCGTCCATTAAGCGTGTGGATGTACTACAAGTAAGTGCGATGGCCTCACTTGTGGTACGGTCGTTTGTACGACTGCACAAGATCACAGTGTGATTACTAATCACCCTGCGGAGTCTGCTGCCGGAGACCGTGCGAATGCACAGGCAGCGCCGAAGTCGAGTGGATCGAGACATGAATGTACGCCTAGCAGGCGACATTCAAGGAAGATACCGGCTGTCCAAAATGGACAGCACGATGATTCTAGGTCGAGTAGAGAATCGACCGTAGAGGACCCGACTGTGATAGTGCATCACAGTCGGACCATGTTAAGAGAATAAGTCTTCACGTACTTGAGGAGAATTCTCCTCAAATAATAAATGCTGAAGCGGCTAGACTTCATCACCCCGAGGGATTGATCCTTCGGCAGCCTGTGGATAAATCCCAGGAAGAAACCGAGACATTAAATGTCTTGGTTAATGACGGATCTACAGTAGGCGCTTATACCCTTGATCTGTATGCGCTTCCGAAGTTAACTTCAGAGATAACTCAATTACCAGCCCTAGAACCCAAGCGGTTCTTGAGAGATCTGCATAGTGGTAGAATCAAGCAGATCTGCTTTCTCGTCACAGAGGACGAATACGCAACCGATATTCCGTCAGCGGTATTTTTGTCGAGAACGAACGGGTTCTCAGCAGTTCATCGATGGACGAAAGTGTTCTCGATGTGAAGACTCGGATTGAGATATATACTACTCAATCTTGGGAGTCACTTAAGACAAATCCTCTATACAAAGATTTGATTGGATTTAGGGAAGTATTCCCTGAAACAGTTCCATGCGAGTTGCTTAAAAATAAAGGCACTCGACATCAGATCCAGCTTAAACCGGGCTCGAAGTACTGTGTCATGAAGCAGTGGCCACTGCCTCGTGAACAAGTACTTGCGATCGATAATTCTTCATCGATCGATTAACAGCGAGCCATGTAAGGGAGTCAACCTCCCCACATAGCTTTCCAACCTTCTGTTTGCGAAAGACCACAGGAGGGTGGCGGATAGAGCTCGCATTCAATTAACTGAATGCTGCAACGGTACTGGCTTAAACGCTAATACCTAGGAAAGACGTTATGATAGATGGTATGTCTAAGAGTACCATCTTTTCGTCTATGGATCTGATAAATTAATTTTATCAAATACTTACGCGTGAACAACGAGACATCACGTTCATAGCAGTGAGCACTCCCAGCGAGATGCTCTGGGAATGGCAAGTAATGCCACAGCGCCCTGCAACATTCAACAGATGCGTAACGAATCTGTTGAGACCTGTGCGAGAATTCGCACGGAGTTTTTCTGACGATGTATTCGTCCATAGCCGATCCATGGACGGAAAGACGGACGTGGAAGCTCATACAAGTCACGTTCGTCAGGTTCTTACACTTATGCGAAAGCATAAGTTGTACGCAAATCTCAAGAAGTGTATATTCGCTGCAAGCGAAATACCACTTCTTGGGTGCATCGTTGGTAAACACGGCGTACGATCTGATCCCGAAAAGATCAAGGCAATTACCGACTGGCCATTTCCAGTCGATGTCAAGGGACTTAGAAAGCTCCTCGAATTAGCGGCGTACATGCACAAGAAGTTTTGCAATTGTTCCGAGATGACAGTTCATCTCTCTCTTCTCTTAAAAAAGAGTTGGCAGCCCATCGGAGTCGACTGATTCTTCTGCTCGACTTTTGAAAAGCGTACGACACAGTGGCGCGGGACTTCCTGATTTTATTACCTCTTCTTCTTCACCTTCAGCAAAAATAACTCTTTATAACTTTTCATGATGATTGCGTTCGTAGAGAAAATGCATATATGTCGAGGTTGGGTTAAGCCTGCTTGCAAGCTCTGCTTTATACGCTTTAATATTAAGATCCTTTATTTGAGCTACGCCAGAATCTATTGCTGCCTGAGCAACTGCAACTGGAATTGTTGTTATTAATCTTGGGTCAAGTCAAATTTACCATATGACTCATCAAGGTCAGTAATGGACATAGCTTTTAGCTCAACATTTTTAAGTTTAAGCTCGTCTAAAACTTTTTGGCCATTGTTAATTTCGACTTTCGATAAATCTACTTCAAGGGTATATGATTTTGGATAAGCCTCCGCAAATCTTAATAAATTTCCGCCATCAGAGCAGCCAAGTTCTAGTTTTTAGCACTCGCGCGCTTTGGGTTTCTTCTGGCTTCGTGAGTATGATATGGAAAATCCACGACTGTACGACAGCACATTTTGTGGTCAACGGCGAGCTCTCGACGCCGCAGGCGGTGATTTCCGGGATTCGACAAGGCTGCCCTCTGGCACCGCTGCTCTTTGTTCTTGCGGTGGAAATCCTCGCGCTGGCTATCCAACAGGATGGCCAGATCACCGGCCTCAGCGTGCCACGGGGAGGAGGAGAGGCCCACAAATTCTCGGCATTTGTAGATGACTCAACGATTTTTATGCAGAGGCGTATCGCGACGGGCCACATCCGGGGGGTTGGAATACCTACTGATCCAGGCCAGCGGGGTGTGATCGAACTAGAGCAACAGAGCAACGACATCCATTGGAAACTTGCGGCGACCAACACCGAGGATCGGTATATGGCAGTCGACTGCCAGCGGCTACGAAGGGCTCCGGATGCAGGGGGTATCGTCTTTGAAGCGCATCCGCTCCTTCATGGATTTCCATGGACCGTAACAGACACGTACTTTTGGCGCTCAAGAATCAAGCATTTCAGCGGTGCAAAGGTTCAGAATATTCACTGCGAACAACTATTCAGGGGCTCCGGGTCGCTGCGCAAGAGAGTGCATGGCAATACGCGGCGTTACAGCAGACACCACGAGGATTATGGGACCATCGCCGCGTGCTCACGGAGTACCAAGTCTGGGTCGTGGATCGAGTGGCCGTAGGGCAATTAAATCTCTACCATGCAGAACGGACACGGGACAACAGTTGTCGTAAGCTAGGACGTCCAAGCGCCCATCGTTCTCGAGTCCAGTGGCAGATGAGCTTCTGCCAGCATGCTTGCGCGCATGGACATGTCCAAAAACCATGTTTCATCGTCTCTTTGATTCCACGACAACATTGTCAGGGCTTCCTAGCCAACAGTGCCACTTTAGAGGTTTGAAAACAGCCAAGGGCGATGTAGGGAAGAAACACTTAGAAGAAGGTAAAATGAAAAGTGAATTATCATCTAGCTAGGTCCTTAGTTCGTCTTGTCGTACTACTCTAAGTCTAGTAACACAACGATGAGTCGATCCCATCGTTACACACAATCATGTAGTGTCGTCCGTGCCCTATGGACATTAGTATCAGTAACCAACATGCTTACCAATACTCCCCCTCGACTAGAAGTCTCTGATCTTCGCTTTGTCCAGCAGTGACTCGAACTTCTTCGTCGAAATCGGTTTGGTCAGAAAATCAGCCAGCTGTGACTTGGTTTCAGTATACTGCAGCTCAATAATCTTGTCCTTCACTTGTTCACGCACAAAATGGTACCTGATGTCGATGTGCTTCGCTCGACTTTGATAGCCGTCGTTCTTAGCGATAGCGATTGCACTCTGGTTGTCTTCATGAATCGTAACCGCGTAATTAATCTGCACTTGCATCTCCTTGAGTAGACTTCTTGTCCACAATACCTCCTGTACACATAACGAAAGAGCCATATACTCTGCTTCTGCCGTGCTTAGCGCCACGCTCTGCTGCATCTTCGACTTAAAAATCACAGGTGCGCCATTAATCATCACTAGAACTCCTGAAGTCGATCTGCGATTGCACTTGTTACTTGCCCAGTCCGCATCCGTGTACGCACTCAGCTGAAGATCGCCAGAAATTCCTTCGTAGCAAATACCTTTGCTCTTCGTTGTCTTCAGGTACCGCAAAACTCGAATCGCAGCATTCCAATGCTCTTCGTGCGGAAAATCCAAATGGCGACTTAGTTGACATACTGCATACGCAATATCTGGTCTTGTTCCTGTTGCCACATACAACAGCGACCCCACTAACGACCGATACGGTCGATTCTTCATTCTTGTGTCAATTTTGTCCATCTTGATCATCGCTTGACCTTCAACACTTGGATTTGACACTGTTTTTGCATCAACTTGATTGAACTTCTCGACCATTCTTGTTATACATGATCCTTGGCTGATGTTCAGTCTTCGTTTTTCACGCAGGTACTTGACTTCGATTCCGAGAACGTATCGAACGCTACCAAGTATCTTCATCTGGAAACGACTTGATAGTTGCTCTGCCACATCATCCATAGCACCTGTAGAATCAGCTCCAATTAGAAGATCGTCCACATATAATGCAGCGAAAATCCACGAGCCCTTGGTCTCTTTGACGAAAATGCATGAGTCTGCCGCGCATGAGGTGAACCCCATATCTACAAAAACGCACGAAATTGTCTTGTACCATGTTGCTGCCGGTTGTTTTAGCCCATACAGGCTGCGATTCAACTTGAACACTTGGTCACGTCCTGCACTAACTCCTAGAGGAGGGTATACGTATACCTCTTCTTCCGAAATGCCATATAGGAATGCAGTGTCGACATCATATTGATGGATAAGCATTCCCTTTTGGCAACACACCGCCAAAAATACTCGAATTGAGTTGAGGTTCGCCACCGGTGAATATGTCTCCATGTAATCAATTCCATACGTCTGCCTGTAGCCAAGTGCTACGAGACGTGCCTTGTATCGTTCAATTTCACCATTTTCGTTCCGTTTAATCGCAAAAAACCCACTTGGTTCCGATCACCTTCTGCCTTGGCCGCTGCGTTTGTATCGTCCAGGTGTTCTTATCTTGTAGTGCCTTAAGCTCAGCTTGTATGGCCTTGTTCCAATCATCGCGATGAGGTGACCTAAGAGCCTCTTCATATGTCACTGGGGTCTCGAACGCTGAACAAGCTTGTTCGTATGCAATACGCAGTCTCTTCGTGCCTCTTTCTTGACACTCATCTGCTCCGTGATTAAAGTCTCCACCTGTACCACTTACAGGTCCTAGCGCTTGAGATTGTCCATTTGGAACCGATTCAAATGGAACAATCGCTGTGTCTTCGGGACGTCGAAAGCTTGTCCGTCGACTTGGTCGTATCACCATCTGCCCTTGCCTTGACACTTCTTCAGCTGCTTCTTGATCTTCTTCAATCATTGTCGCATCATCAATCTCAAACATGGGGTCCTCAACATTATTTCCCATGTGTCCATGCATCTCGTTGTTGCATTCAGATGGTAACACCATCGTTGTCGTACCTCCATCTTGTACGTTACTCTCTTCTTGTGGATCTGGACCGTTATCCACGTCCATATCCACGTCTTCCGTTTCTTGAAAATTCTCTTGATTTATAGAGACAACGTCTTCATCATGAGCAGCACGAATCTCTCGGTCACTTGATCTGCTGTACTGTTGTACGTACTGAAGTGGTGGTCTTTCATCGAAAGTAGCCGATCTCGTGTACGTCACTCTCTTGGCATCTTCATCCCATACTCGAAACCCCTTTACTTGGTCAGAGTACCCTAGGAAAATGCATCGAATTGCTTTCTTGGTCATCTTGGTCCTCTTCGACTTGTCAACATGTGCATATCCCCTTGATCCAAATACACACATCTCAGAGAGGTCAGGTTTTTTTCCAAAAATAAACTCGTATGGAGTTGTTGTCGGGTGACTGGCACACGGAACTCGGTTTGTCACATAAACAGATGTGTTCATTGCCTCAGCCCACCAAATCTTGTCCACTTGCATATGGCTGATCATTCCCCTGGCTCGCTCTGTCAGTGTCCGGTTCATGCGTTCGGCCAGCCCATTCTGTTGTGGTGAATATGGTACCGTCGTTTGGTGAATGATACCAAATTTTCGACACATACCAGAGAAACGTCTGTTGACGTATTCCGTTCCGTTGTCCGTCCTGATACACTTGATCTTCTTGGACAGTTGGTTCTCCATAAGTGCCTTGTACTCAATGAAGCGATCTGCCACTTGCGACTTGTTTTCGATATAGTATGCGACTACATATCTTGAAAAATCATCGATGAATGTCACCACGAATCTTGATCCTCCTTGAGACTTCGTTTCCATAGGTCCCATCACATCACTGTGGACCAACTCCAACAGTTTCTTCGTTTTCACGTGTCCGTAGGGTGTTTTTGGAAACGTCTTGACGGTAGCTTTGCCCATGATACGCCCTTCACAGATCTCGAAATCTTCTTCACTGCCTTGTTTCTTCTTGATCTTCAGTTCATCGACGCAACTTGCCAAGCCCTGAATCATTTTACTTGGAAGATGACATAATCTTGCATGCCACATCTGTAGATCAGCCGCTCTTGATTCGCCACTTGATGTATGCTCTTGATTGGTTTCTTCGCATATGAGAGCTGACTCAACCGGGCTGCAATCTAAGACGTACATCTTGTTCTGTCGTGGTACTTCAGCAATTACTTCCGCGTTGCTTCTGATTTCACAGCTCAGATCTGAGGAGATCACTTGAAGACCTTTTCTTGACAGTGCCGATATAGACAATAGCCTTCGGTCTAATCCCGGCACCCATAGTGTCTCTTCGATCCGGATCACTTCTCCACTCTTGAGTTTCACGCGCACTGTTCCAACACCTTTTGCCTCCACTTCGCTTCCGTCTGCAATGGTTATCATGATCGGGTCCCTCAGTGAGTCTATACTCAAGAACTCATCTCTGTCGGGGCACATGTGGCTGCTTGCCCCACTGTCCAATAACCATCCAGCTGACGTCTTAATTGAAGCCGTGAATGATCTTTAATCTCCAGATCGCTCGGTCTCCACTTGTACCGCCTTGCAATCTTGACGCTTGTGCCCATATTTGTTACATCGGTAACATCTCCCCGAGAACTTTTCGCCTCTTGAACTTGGTCTCCCTTCATGTCGGCGCGGGTGTTTCTTGTACCTTGAAAAATGCGTACTCTTTAGTGCGACTTCTTGGTGCTCTGACCTGGCCATTCCATCGTACTCTCGTCTCAGCATTTTCTTGGCATGAAATAGTGTCATGCCGGGCATGTTCTCAATTATCTTGACGATGGAGTCATAGTCTCTCGTTAGACTACCCAATAAAATGACCAAATGTTCCTCCGGTAGGATTTCTTGCCCGACAGCTTGCATAGTCATGCACAGCTCGTCAAATCTCAGGAAGTGGTCCATGATGCTTCCTCCCTTGGCCAACTTGAACTCATGTAGTTGCCTTCTAAGCTGCACACGGTTGTGCATGCTTTGTCGCAGGAAGAAATTCTTCAGTATGTCCCACGCTTCGGCCGTTGTCTTAGCCGTGCGAACCATGGACTGAAGATTTGTGCTGATCATTGTTGACACAATCGCGAAGGCCTTCATGTCATTGACTTTCCAAGTCGACGCGGTTGCGTCTCCTTCTTCTGGGGCCTTCATAGCGTCCAGATGCTCTAGCAATCCCTTCTTTGCCAACTGCACCTTGCTTTGAACTCCCACACGAAGTAGTTATCTTCGCGGATTATGTCGCCCGCGTCAGGCGTAGTTGGGCTCATAACCTTTAGAGGTTTGAAAACAGCCAAGGGCGATGTAGGGAAGAAACACTTAGAAGAAGGTAAAATGAAAAGTGAATTATCATCTAGCTAGGTCCTTAGTTCGTCTTGTCGTACTACTCTAAGTCTAGTAACACAACGATGAGTCGATCCCATCGTTACACACAATCATGTAGTGTCGTCCGTGCCCTATGGACATTAGTATCAGTAACCAACATGCTTACCAATAGCCATCCGACAATCACCAGGGCCACCACGGTGATCCGCGAACAGCTCAACCGTGCTTACCCAGACGAGGAGGCCGCATACATCGCCGTGTGGCAGCGACTTTGGATTATCCTGAGCAGCATCTGCAGACATCTTGCAAACCTTAACTACGTTAAATAGAATTGTCTGCTTCTCTCTCTCATTATATCTATTTATCCCGAGATGTAAACAACAGAGAGAGACAGATAAGATAAGATTTCTATTGCATGTTGAGTATTAGCTAATAATTAAGTTAGCATCAACAGATAGAAAGAAGAGATACTTGATTATATTAATACAGTTTTCATTTAACCACCTTTAAGCTAGTTGTCTTAAAGAGAAGTCTTCCTCTGCACGTACTAGTGTACGTGAAGTGACGTAAGGAACCACTCGCAACTGAAGCAGTGCAAAGTGGACTTGTACTGAAGCAGTACAAGTCGTAGTGCCCCGTTACACTGCAGATAAATGGAGCTGATAAAGCAAGCCGACAAATGTTCTGATCCGCCACTATGTCGCAAGATTATGTTTACTAAATTAAAATTTGAAATAAGTTATTTATTGTATCGAGTACGTCAACATGCAATTCTCGTACGAATTTTCAGTATCCGCATCATTCGCTGTTCTGCCTTCCTCGCGTCAAATGCTGCGCCTCCCCGGCCTCCAGACGCGTCGCTGCGTCGCCTCAGCCAACAAATACTCGATACTACCTCAAGCACGCCTTTTCTCGGCCGCGTCTCTTGAAGCGTTAGCTGCACAGTCCATGGCAACGACTTTTCGTCAGTTCGGACATCTACAGGCCGATCTAGATCCACTAAAGCTACAGCCACGCGCAGCAGTTCCCAGTCTCGCTGCTGCCAATTTCAATTCGCTACTACGTCTTCCATTATCCGTCACAGACCTTGCGGACGTCGCTGCTGTCCCAGCACTTAACGGCCAGCAGCTCTACAACGAACTCCACCGCGTCTACTGTGGTAAAATTGGCTTTGAATTCGAATATCTCAACTCCATCCAAGAAAAGACGTGGTTGGCCAATGCAGCCGAGACATTACGACTTCAGCAAGTCTCACCAGCCGATCTCCGTAATGCGTACGCTAGTATGCTACGTGCGCATGTCTTTGAAACGTTTCTGGCTAAAAAATTTGCATCCTTTAAACGATACTCGAGCGAAGGCGCCGAGTCCATGTTGCCCGCCGTTGAGACAATCTTGCAAGCTTGTTCGACCGCCAACGTATCGGATGTCGTCCTTGGGATGCCTCATCGAGGGCGCCTAGCGCTCCTCGTAAGTTCGCTGGACTATCCAGCCCACAAAGTTTTTCATAAAGTACGAGGCAACTCGGATTTTCCCGCAACGTTCCGTGGAATTGATGACGTATCTTCGCATATTGCAACGTCATGCGACAAACAATATGGCCAATCCAATGTTCATGTTTCCCTGATCCCGAACCCGTCCCACTTAGAAATCATCAATGCCGTTGCAGCTGGGAAAGTGCGGGCCAAGAATGATGGTCACGCGACGACACGTGCCATGGCATTATTGTTGCATGGGGATGCCGCATTTGCGGGGCAAGGCTGTGTTGCCGAGGCTTTGGCTCTATCCCAGTTGCCAGACTATCAAACAGGTGGATCCGTGCACGTTATAGTAAACAACCAAGTGGGCTATACGACCACGTATCCAGACGGTCGCGCTACGCAGTATAAGTCGGATGTTGCCAAGAGTATAGAAGCGCCTGTATTGCACGTCAACGGCGAGAGTATTGTTGACGTCATCCGAGCGTGTCGTCTTGCAATGGCGTACCGTACGAAATTTCACAAAGATGTAATCATTGACTTGATTACGTATCGTCGTCACGGCCACAATGAAGTGGATGAACCGCGGTTTACGCAACCAATCATGTACGCGAGAGTGGACCAAAGTGAAGCGTTTCCTATTAAATTTGCGCACGAATTGGAAGTTATGGGTCTCGTCTCTCGACAGAGCTTTGAAAACACTCGTAAACAATTAACGGATCATCTCGATCGCGAATTCTCCAAGATCACAAGTGGCAATTACAAACCTACGGAACTCGAAGCCTTTCAAGGAAAGTGGGCCACAATGAAACAGCCCAATCGTCACGATCTTTACGTAAACAATGCCACTGGTGTTGACGTCAACACGCTTCTTCAAGTCGGTATGGCATCGGTACAGCTCCCAGACGACTTTCAATTGCATTATCGTCTTCAGCGTAATCATGTCACCGCACGGCACAAAATGCTTCACGTTGAAAGAAAGGATGATCCTGCAAACGTGCGTGTGGACTGGGCCACGGCGGAGGCCATGGCATTTGGAACATTGATGCAAGACGGTCAGTCCGTGCGTCTTGCGGGTCAGGACTGTCGTCGGGGCACATTTAGTCAACGGCACGCGGCTTTTACCGATCAAACGACTGAGAAGTTATTCTTTCCTTTGCAACACTATTTGACAAAAGTAGGGACAGAACCATTGGGTACATTGCAAGTTGTAAATAGTCACTTGTCCGAGCTTGCAGTCATGGGGTACGAGTACGGTTACTCTTTTGAAAGTCCGACGACTCTCGTAATTTGGGAAGCTCAATTCGGGGACTTTTTTAATGGAGCTCAAATTGTGATTGATCAATTTTTGTCCAGTGCCGAGTCAAAATGGATGCGTCAATCGGGTTTAGTGTTGCTATTGCCTCATGGAATTGATGGAGCGGGTCCTGATCACTCAAGTGGTCGTCTGGAGCGCTTCTTGCAGCTTGTGGATACACCCGGGCTTACTCCACGCGTCTTGAAGAAAAGAAATGATCTAGAACCGGTGTGGAAGCAATATGAACACGATCCCAATATAATAGTCGTGAATGTGACAACACCGGCCAATTATTTTCATCTTCTTCGTCGTCAGCAGCAACGCTCGTATCGCAAGCCCGTGATCGTCATGGGACCCAAAATGTTGTTGCGTCTTGCCGAGGCGACGTCATTACTGTCAGAAATGGGTCCAGGGACTCATTTTCAACCACTTCTTTCGGATCCCATGATCACAGATGCTTCGCAAGTTAAAAAAGTTTATTTTTGTTCGGGTAAATTCTATTATGAACTTGCAAAAGAGCGACTTGTACGGTGTAAGAATCCGCAAAGCATTGCTCTAATCCGTCTCGAAGAATTGGCACCATTTCCGTTTGAACAAGTTGCTCAAGAACTTTTGAACTTTTCCAAGGCCAAAACGTTCGTTTGGGTACAAGAAGAACCATTGAATCAGGGAGCGTGGACGTATGCCCAAGCACACATTGAAAAGCTTTTACAAAAGAACCAACGCCTTGACTACATTGGCCGAGAAAGTCTTGCTGCACCTGCAGTTGGTTTATCCAAGCGCTCTCATGCCCAACTCGAGGTAGTGCTTAATGAAGCGTTTGGCAAGCATAAAAAATAGACGTGTCTAAAAGTGTAGACATCAGCAAATGGCGCACTATGAGAAACGAGACGCTTTCATTGAAAAGGAAATGCAAATGTGAATCAAAAGGTGTAAGAATTAGTTTGAAAATGCAGTTACGCTTCGCTGTAGACAATGGCAGATGCGTAACTAACCGATGAATCGCCGTGACGCATGCACGCACTACTTTGAGCATACTTGACGAACTTTAATGTACATTTGAGTTTCTTTGACGCCAGAATGGTATGCAGCAACAACGAGATTGGGTGTCGACCGCAAATCGTGTTGTTTGTTTCGTCCAAATATCGAGTAAAGCCATCAGCATCGAAGCGCTCAATAAACTTGAATTGGTTTATCACAAGCGGAGTAATCGTTACAATGTACAATTTCGAGATTGTTTCTTGTTACGTACTCCCATGCCTTGATGATCGAGATACTTGATATATTCGTGAATTTCGCCATAAGTCGAGTCGTGCGGCTGGTAGCGAAATCTGATGCAGGGTGAATACGACAACCACTTTATCAATTTTATTTTTTTTAAGGAATTGACCAATATTTTACCTTGGCCCCCAATGGCAAAAATCCGAGCTGATTACAAATAGATTTTCGTCTTTCTCGAAATAAGGGGCCAAAATTCTAAAATTCAAAAGAAAAGACCTCTTTGGAGATTGATATCCACATTGAATTCAAGAAAAAAACAACATACTTTCCGTATTCTTGGTCCATATTGCTCTTCGTTTTGCCGACTAATAAAGGAACTGCTGTAAATTTACGGCCATTCATCACCTGTAATAGCATTAAGTAAACCAAATTAAGTACAAGTAAGCAAGTACTTGACCTTGAAGATGAAAGGAAGGTGCATTTCGATACTATGTTCATCTTCGTCCACATCCATTGACATGGTCGCAAATTTGCCCTTTTGCCAAATAAATAAAAAATGAGCGCCATAAGGCAAATCCAATCATATATCCCTTACAGAGTCCACAAGTTTCTTGTTCACTTCATGATCGATCGCTATATTTCCTAATGGCGTCTCATATTCGTGCGCTGTTGAAACAGCACATCCACTAGCGCCCACACCGATCTCATCAGTCTTCAGATTTTAGACGTAATGCAATTTCAAATTTGGACCCTACCGCAAATAAAAATGGTGCGATGGTCCTAATATAAAAACTCGCTTTATACGATCTAAATCTAACAGGTGGTGATACGCATACCCCGCCGTTGGACCCGAGTAGCTATACACCGCCATAACTTAATCAAAATCATTGCACTCTACAGGCCATAGGATTAAAAAGATACCGGAATCCAGCGTGCGGGCCAATAATTGCGCGAATGCTAGGCTGTTTCTCCTGCATGTCATTGTTTTTTGCAGCGTCTAACCAACCTACACACAATCGTCCAGTAAATATGCGAGAGATCAATTTTTCTAATATTGCTGCTGTGCGCACCTGCGAGCTCGTTATTGAGTTCTTTTTCATCATGTGAGTACCAGGAGCCGGCATGAGTGGCTAGTCGTACCCGCACGGGGCTCGGTTCTGGCTTCTTGGACATGTGACAAGCTGACAATACAAGCTATTGTAGATTAAAACTTATCATAAAAAGGAAAAAGTACCCTTTTTCGTCGCCAAAACAAACTTCCTAGAATTAGTTGATAAATTCAAAAACGCTTCACTTGGTGCGGTCGTCGTTTTGGCTATTGCCACCTCTGATTGGCTAAACGTTGTTAGCTAATTTCCTGAGTGGCTATATTGTTGGTTCTACGCGAGTCATTTAAAACAATATATACTTTAAGAAATTTAACACCTAAATACTTCTTATTGAAACGCACATATTTCTTATAAACCTCAATAACACCCTACCCGTTTTCCTTGCTTCCTCCTTAGCGCCCAGCAATTTTAATGAGTCGGGCAATAAAATAGCTTTCAAGCATATGATGGATTCAAATTATACTTTGTAATCTGATGCCAATTTTAACGGGGCACCTTTCGCTAGTACTGTTCAGTACTATTTAAACTTACACTGATTACAGTGTAGGTAGGGTGCCTCAAAACTTCACGTACACAAGAGTACAGAGGAAGGTGTAACGGGCTAAAGTTGCCATAATGTTACACAGTCCCCGTTAAGTACACTTGGTGTACTTAAGGGGATAGTCAATTACTTAAATAAAGTAATTAGACCCACCACTCGGGTGTGGTTCACCTTTGTGACCAACCCATGTGTATGTGATGCACATAGGTGCATTCACATTAGTAGGATGACGGCTAGCGTCATCCGTTACGCGAGGTATGGATGGTGTCGTACGCTATGTCACACCTACGCGGTAAGGCCTCAGAGTGGGTTTAATCGGCGCTTATGGTGGACGTTAAGGCGTTCCTTACGTGGGCGATGTTTAAGACAAAGATTCGCGCCATGTACCAGCCGCCAAACAACGAAGTGTTGCTTCAGGCGCGCTTCTTTGGAGCGCGACAGGCAAAACAATCTCTGCAAGATTATGTGCAAGAGATGCGCTCCCTGTCGGCGTCCATTACCGTAGGTCCAATTCCGGAGCACATTAAGGTGCCCACGTTTATGAACGGAATGGCATGGCCCATTGCGACAGGCCCTTTTCAGAAAGGTGCCGTCGACGATGGAAAAGGCAATCCAAATTGCCTTAGTTGAGGAGCAATCCTACAACAGTGCCTCGGCGACAGCTTGGCATAAGCCGTCGGCCGAGAGGACGGATGCCACTCCCATGGAGTTGGGCAATGCAGACGTTGTCTGTTATAAATGCGGCAAGCGCGGCCATATGTTGGCTCGCTGCTATGCCAGGGCCCTGCTGGGGCGAAGATGCCCCGCAAGAAGACCCCCTACTCACAAAGCGATAGCAAGAACCAGCGTGCGAGACGCATGAGTTCTGCATCGACCACTGAGGGGTCGGGAAATGCAGGAGCGCAGTAGGGGCGGGATGCCCTTCTGACGCGGACTCTGAAGCTACCCCTAAGTTCCGAGTTGTGGAACAAATGGGTAGCACAGGCCCTGAGGTCTCGAAATCTCGGACCTCAACCCTGCTGGTGTATAGCGCTCAAGCAAGAGGCTATGACCAGGTGATGACCCTTCTAGTGGATTCGGGTGCATCACAAAATTCTGTTAAACTCCCGGCTCTAAGAAAGACACCGGCACTGTTTCAGTCGCTTTGCCAGAATGGCAAGCGAGAAGAGGTGACCGCTCGTTTAGCGAACGGCGCGCTCTTTTAGTCTGAGGGGGTTCAGGTAGAACTCGCCTTCAGCTTTAGTGACTTCTCTTGTAAAAAGAGTTCACCGTGCTAGGATGGAGAGTCGGTATGACCTCATCCTAGGCATGCCATTGTTGGCAAAACACCAACCATAGATAGGCTGGCGTACACGCAAAGTTGCGAACTCTACGCAGGACACCGGAAAAGATGTGCTCCTGCGAGAGGCGTCTGCAACTGATGTCGTATTGAAAACAGAGGGTGCGTTGACGGGATGCCAAACGTCACCAATTTCTACCCAGCTTGTAGAGACTGGGGGTAGTGAATAGGACTATGAGAAGTAGCCATGCGTCCATATGCCCTGCACAGAGCCAAGAGCCTGTGGCAGTAGACGGCGAGCTGACAGGGAGTCCTGCGTCGCTTGAACCGGCACAGTGCCTAGAGCCTGGTGCGGTTGGAAAGGGGCGTTAGCCAGAAGAGCAACGGCACCCGCTTCCCAGTCAAAGGTCTGGTGACTCGATGAACGAGAACCCGACAGATTAGGACGATCAAAGGCACGTCTTAACGAGTGACCTTTGGATCAGTCTCTAATAAAGAGGACGGGCCTTCGAACGAGGTGTTCGAGGCCGTCAAAGACGAAATTGTGGAGGCATCCTCAGTTGAGGTGCTCCGGCAAGTCTTTAAATCTGCCAAGGAGATAGTAAATCTACCGGACATGTCGTGGGATCTGTTTCTGCCAAATTGAAGGAAGGACATATCCACGAAATAGTCGCACTAATTCCGGGAGAGAACTTGGTGGACTGTTGCTCGTCGTCCACAATGGACGAGAGCGTCCTAGGATCGGACAAAATGAAACGGTTCGCTGCTCAAGGCTGGGATGTCTTGAGAGACAGTCCATTCTTTGAGGTTCTGTGGAAACATCGCGATGTGTTCCCAGAAGAAGTGCCGAGCCACCTACCAGCAGATAGGGGCATCGGGCATGAGATAGACCTCGAACCTGGCACCAAGTATTGTGTGACCAGGCAATGGCCGTTGCCGAAAGAACAAGTCGATCATATCGATAAGTTCTTTGACAAGCGAGCCAAGTCGGGACATGTGCGTGAGAGCAATCGCCTCACTGCAGAGTGACCTTTTGTGTGTGTAAAGCCACAGGTGGATGGCGCGTGGTTCATGCTTACAATAAGCTGAACACGTCGACCATAGCGGCGCAAACGCCAATCCCGCGGAGAGATGTCTTGTTGAATTCCATGGGAAAGTCAACAATCTTTTCCGCGTTCGATTGAAGGAAGGCTACTATCAGGTACTCATGAGAGAGTCCGATGTAGCCAAAATGGCAGTAAGCACCCCAAGCGGTTTGCTTTGGGAGTGGCTTGTGATGCCCCAAAGATTGAAAACGCACTAGCGACATTCAACCGAGTGGTGGCTCTCGTGATGCGTCAGCACCGTGCCTACGTGCCCCATTACTTTGACGATGTATTCGTGCATAGTAGGGCCGAGGACGGGCTGAGCGCAATAGAGTTGCACAAGCGTCATTTAGACGCTGTGTTGCAGACATTGAAGGACGCCCAATTGTAAGTCAACTTGCAAAGTGCGTCATAGGGGTCCCTGAGATACCTGTGCTGGGCTGCATCGTAGGTACTCAAGGTATACGAGTAGACCCAGACAAGGTGAAATTGGTAAAGGAATGGCCAATACCACGGCATGTGAAGGATTTGCGCCAATTCCTAGGGCTCGCTAATTACTTGCACAATATAGCAAGAATAATGCTGAGCAAACTAAACCAGTATCCGACCTCTTTGGAAATGACGCAGAATGGGTTTGATTACAAGAACAAGATGATGCGCTCACATCAGTGAAGTAATTTCTTGTAGAGGAACCGGTCTTGGCATTGCCAGACGCAGATAAGCCCGTTAGCGTCGTCTGCGATGCAAGTAATTTTGCAATCGGCAGCACGCTCATGCGGAAGGATGACGACGGCGGTGACCGCGTCATCTCTTATCAGTTTCGGCTTTTAAAAGCTGCGAAACTGAATAACCCCGTGCATGACAAAGAGCTACTTTCAATAAGGTATGCTCTTAACAAGTTTTGTGTGCACCTATTGGGCACCGAACCATTTGTGGCTTATACGGATCACGCATCACTGCGGACCACAATAAACTCGCCACACCTTTCGCCTAGAATGGCAAGATGGCTTACATTCTTCTCTGTATTAATTTCAAAGTTGAATACAAGCCGGGTGAGTCGAATGTCTTGGCTGACACTTTATCGCGTAGAACAGACTTCGAGGTAAGACACCAGGAAAGTGTGTCTAGCGCTAAACACACAAAAATTTACGCCGTTAACGTTGGCAGCATACCACGTGACGAGCTCATTAACCTCTGAAATAAAAAAGAGAGCTACAGTCAGGACGACCATTGTCGCCTGCTGTTGGATCACTTTGTGGACGAAAGGTAATCTTTACGTCGCACCCGAAAGCTAAGCTAAATCGCTTTTAGCTACAGCGATAGCCTGTTATGGCATCTGCTGCCACCTTGTGATCTCTTAAAAATCTATTTGTGTCATGACAGATCTCAAGCTGATGATCCTTCACGAGCTCCATGATGCGCTGTCTAATGAACATCTAGGCCGTAAAAGACATTCTTACGAGTGTCCGAGGAATTTTGGTGGCCACACCTATATAGATGGGTGGCAAACTATATTTGCTCTTGCGAACAGTGTCACCGGAATAAGCCTGCACCGTCCAGCCGTGCACCACTGAAGCCGCTACAATTCCAACCAACTGTTGGAAGTCAGTAAGTCTGGACTTCATGTGTGGCATGCCGCTCGATCATAATGGTCGGACGGGGCTCGTCGTCTTTGTAGAAAGACTGTACAAAATAGTGCATTTAGGACCATGTAAAACATCGATCACAGGCAAGGAGGCAGCTCTCTTGTTCTTGGATCATGTTTGCCGACTACACGGGATACCCGAGTCCATAGTATCGGACCGGGATCCACGTTTTACGTCTGGTTTTTGGCGACATGTGTTCGAGCTGCTAGGTAGCAAGCTCCACATGTCGACCGCAGATCATCCCGAGACCGATGGCCAAACAGAACGTGCTAACCGGGTCGTAGCGGATGTCTTACGCACTATAAAAGAATGGAGCAAGCAATTGCCCTTTGTGAAGTTCGCTATAAATAACAGTGTCCACGCCAGTACGGGTGAGACACCGTTTTATATTAACGGACTGCGCCATCCACGTACGCCAGTCTCGTTTTGCGCAGCCTGAGTCTTAGTGGCGGACGGCCCCTCACTATGCTCGGTGCGAGAGGGACATAGTTTTGTCAATATGACGATGACCCGCAAGGTATGATCTCAACCACAGAAACTTGCCCTAGTGACTCTGCCAGTTTAGCATTGGTCAATTAGACTACGTCCTGTGACCGACCTCTCGGCGGTGTCATAGGCGAGTTTTATGCTAAAAGCGTGAGTGAGGTTCAACGCTTGTGGATGAGCGATTAGCCATCACATGAAAAGTCCGTGACGCTATGGCAAGCGCAAAGGACAAGCAAAAAGAATATGCGGACTGAAATGGTCGCAAAAATAATGAACGCTTTAGTCTGGGTAAAAAGGTACTATAAAGTACTGCTACCCTATCTTAAAATGCAATTTCTGTACTACCTGGAAGTGCTACAAAGTTGTTGCCGCGTTTCATTGGGCCCTTTACGGTGGTAGAAGAGGTTAAAGACTTATATTATAGGCTCATTCTTCCCCCATATATAAAGACGCGCCCCAAATTTTACGCTGGTAGTCTGAAACGGTATGTAGACCCAAATGGGGTCACATACTTCCATCGTCTAAGGAGACTGATGGTGACGCCGACTGTGAGTCGAGCGTCGTTCGGGTGAGGGGACGATGAAGGTGAAAAACTTTCTACCGATTGACTACTCTTACCACGAACAGGACTCGGAGAGCGAGGCACATCACGCGATTAACGCGGATCCCTCAGCATAATCGTCTCCAGAAGGTCCAAGCGAGTTCTCAGGCGCTCATAACCCTGACGAGCCTTTGCTCGGACATCATAAAGATCCAAGGTCAGTCGCGAGACTTGACCCTCGAGATCCACAATACGTTGTTCAGTAGCCCTTAACGCCTGTAACTGAACGGACGAGGGTAATGCATCCGCGAGTAGGCGGGCGAGATCACCACTCCTATTGGGCGCCGCCTGCACTGATGGATGCGGATGGGAATCAACAATTTCGTGTTGGAAGGTTGCTTGCCCATTGCTCCGTGAGGCAAAGGTATCAGATACTCGTCCAATGGAAAGGTTACCCGAAGAGTTTCAGCTCTTGGGAACTGATCGATATCCTACGTATTGATGTACCCGGCTTGGTGTCTGCCTATGAAAAGGAGCACCTGTTGAGGCCTCTTCGCTAGCCTAAATGGACTAGCAGAAGTAGCGTTGAGAGAAGAAACAGGGGGTACAGTACCGCCCATGATTTCTTTCACACGCAAGCGGGCAAAATTTATTTGGTGCGACCGCGTTCACCGCATCGGAATGCGGCGCGTGAATAGCGCCTCGTATTGGTCGGGCGTATCATTTGAACGCAACACGACCGGGATCGGGAAAATACACCCAAGTGTTTTTTTCCTGACCCTTCGATAATTTAAAGATGCTAAAATGATTATGAGCGTCTAGAAGAGCGCGCTTTAGAAGCAACGCTCTTGGTCCGTTTAAACGAGGTTATTTAGATGGAGGGGGCATCGGTGATATACTACCCGTCTCATAGCCACTTTTAAAACGTCTGGCTCGTGACACCGACTGAGCACGTTCTCGTGTCGTCGGCGAAGCTTTAGACTCTGAATCCTCTATGTCAGAACCATTATGGATAGTGGTCTGAACATAAGGCGTTGTGGTTTTACTTAACGAAGAAGCAGCTGCGCCTTTATGGACAGCGCTCTCATTAATGGTCGCTGCGCTATATAGCGTAGACGACGAGACAGCATTCGTAAATGTTGCTGTCTTCATGTTGTGAGCCATGAGAGAAGGTTGGATGTGCAATAATGCGCCATCATCCTTCCTCATGAGCTCGTCGTCCGCATCACTATTATGAGGTGACGGCAACGGTGTCGACTCATTGTAGTCGACAATGAGCGACGGATCAACATCCTCACTGTTAAAGTGGGATGGATCCTTCAGCCCTGTTAACGCGACAGCAACAGTAGCTGTCGGCGTTTCGACTAAGGCGTTGGACGGTGCCGGCGTATTAATGCGGCGCGTGCGCTTAGTGCGAGGTTGAGTGGGCGTTTTCGCAGACGACCCACTATTGCGGCCCCTTTTCGGTGGCATCTCCGGCGCCGTGTATGAAAACACAGGTTGATAAAGTAAATGAGAGAACTAGCGGCGTGTTAAGTAGATTGAAGTGCCTCCTTCCTCTTTGACAAATATTAAATGTAATTTCGTTCTTAAAGGTGGGATGGTGTAACGGGCTAAAGTCGCCCTAATGTTACACAGTCCCCGTTTAGTACACTTGGTGTACTTAAGGAGATGGTCAATTACTTAAATAAAGTAATTAGACCCACCACTCGGGTGTGATTCACATTTGTGACCAACCCATGTGTATGTGATGCACATAGGTGCATTCACATTAGAAGGGATGACGGCTAGCGTAATCCGTTCCGCGAGGTATCTTGAAAGATACGCTCGCAATACATATTGGTGTTATCGACAGAGATGACATTTTTGATTGGTAAAAAAGGTATTTATATTTGATGCGATTGAATATAAATCGGTCTGAAAAATACTTTCTACTTCGTAAGTGCGCACAAGGAGCCGGATTGTTGCTCCCGTGACGACACTTTACTAGAGTACTTAATGCGTTGGGTGAGGCCGCTAAGGTGCCCTCCACAACTACCTCACTGCACGCAAGACAAGACGGTCTAACCGCTTCCTCGCTGTGCTAGGGTGTGTTTCTAAGTAGAGCTTGGCCGGATTAAGACGTGCCCGCCTACAGAAGGCTTAAGGTAGCTAAGGGTCTTTAGTTAGCCACCGGTAATTCAACGGATTTAGAATTAGGAAAAGTGACCTGTATTAATATAATTAGTTTCCTTAGTAACGATTTTCTATCTACCACTGAAGTTATCATAATAATATCTAACCAAGTATGGCGTCTCCTTGCGCACCGCACAATCGTGACTTGAAACGATTGGCGGTGTTGATTTTGGCTTAAATCAATCAATTAATAGAGCTAAGGTCTTATTGCATCAATAATACTAAACTTTGGTATTACTGAACTTATCTAAGGCAAAATTCATTAACATAATATTTTTGCACTTCTTTACTTATTTTCTCTCATGAGAAATAATATTTATTATTTCTCTTACAGGATATGATACTTATGTGACGAAACGCCCAAAATCAAAAGCCACCATAGTGATTGATGTAGGGTGACAGGAAAGATTATTAAGTCCTTTCCTGTAATTAGCATTACTGGTTTTACTAAAATACCGATTTTGTTTGCATTATTATTTTATTCAAAATATGATTTTATTCGCATTTTAATTTTAATCAAATTACCTATTTTATTTGAATTTTTGACGACCAGAATCAAGATGACGACAAATAAGTCTGTGCGCGTGGGCCGCGAGGCCGCTAAGCTGGCAGCTGCACGGATCAGTGTAGCTGTCAGTAAGGCAAATGTTTTACAAGACGCTAATGCGTCTACTGCGAGGGGTATGTTACCTCCTACTCCCATTGGAGGTGACTGCGGTATGTCGTCTGTTGATGACATTGCAGACAACGGGGGCAAGGCATTTGCTACACCAATTGTGGGTGACTGGTCCAAATCACCTGCGTCGCCCGACTCAGTGGCGACTGAGAAGGCCGCCGGATCACCCGGGGCCGAGTCCTATGAGCCTTTGAATTCTTTTGTGACCACCAAAGAGGTGATGACGAGGTTGTTTAACTCGTCGAACCTTTTCGATGGGAGTCATCGTCAGATGACTGCAAGGGCGATGACCGCTCTGGTGACAATAATTTGGATCACCAGGAACTACGTGGTCGCGCTGGTGGGGCTAGTTTGCATCACTAGAGAGGAAGTGAATCTAGGATCGCTCCCAGGACCAGGTTAACTTTAACATGAGCCAAAGGAGAGGGACCGCAATACGCTGCGGTGCGCTTCTTAAAGGAGGCCTGGTTGCCCTTTAAGAGAAACCTCATTAGTTGGTCTGGTATGACCAACGATCAATATCGTATCCCGTCATACGACTCACCCAGGCTTCAAAAGCCTGGTGACGATGAAATTGACTTCTTTATCGATGACTTTCGGCATCAGTGGTACACTTGCAAACGGGTTAAGGATTTCAAACCTTTGTTCCAAGCTTGGACAGAATTTGTACAGAATGTACAAAACATAGGCCGTAAGGTCTGGCTTGACAAGCTAAACGGTTTCCGTGAACGGTTCGAGAAACGGACCGTAGTCGGTGCACGCTATAAGAAGCACCGTTTGTCTAGAGAGGCAGGTATTCCTTGCCTCTCGTGGGAGGACTCATGCCCATGCTTTATAAGGGTGCAGGTCATGCTCTAAATGAGGCATGTCCCCTCCAAAATCTCCATTGGATGACTTTCATCTCTTACGAGATGCGTCAAGGGATTGAGAGCCTTCAAAACTTTACTAGCGCGGGAAGCGCTCGTTCTCCCTTGGACCTCCTGCCGAGGAGGATGGATCGCGTTGTACTGCAAGAGGAGACCCGGAACGTCAAAACATCAGTTGGGAGCGAGGGTTCCCAACTATCATGCGAGGGTAAATACCCTCGTTAAAGAACTAGATAACCCTTTCGAGCCCTCTTTTCCTTACGGTGGTTCAAGAAGCTTTTAACAAGAAAGCGCTTCTCATCACCTGAATCCATCAATGGATGTGGAAAAGGAGGAAGGATCGGGTTCGCCTCGTTTGACGGGCCCGATTCATCATCGTGATTTGGATCACACCTTCATTATTATTATTATTATTATTATTTGAAAGAATCTTGATCATGAGCGATACCGTTGTCGCAAGTTAGCGTTGACGGTCGATAATGTTTCTTGTGACCAGTTGAAAAGTTGTGCGCAGAGTGCGACTGAGCAACTGGCGAACGAAAGGACACATCAGTCCCTTCAAAATTGAGCTGTTGACAGCTCCTCAGAAGTTCTCTTCCTTGAAGGAAAGAGTGGATCGTCTGGTTTAAGAGAATCAGACCCTGTTTCGAGACAATAAGTCTTTGGCTCGAAACCATCAGGCTTTGGCTGATGCCCTTGACCACTCCGGTGTAATCCGGAATCGGAAGAAGCCTCGTACTGATGGTACGGGCGGAGACGCCCAACCTAAAACGCAGGATGCGTACGCATTCTGTGAGGCAGCTCGATTGTGTATGCATCGCCTTGGCGATGTGATACACGAAACGGGCCGATATACCTGGGCAGGAATCACGCTTTAAATAGAAGTCATAAATTATTAAAATGGGACCTTGACCTTTAAATTTTAGCCTTGGCAAGGTTAAACTCTACCACTTCAATTTCTTCTTTTGATAAATTAACCGAATTCTTATTTATTACTGCCTATATTCGTCACTACGCGCTTTGGTAAATTTACCATAGACAGTAGGACTAGGTCATTTCCATTGAATGAAAGCACATTTCTCTTCCATTTTTGGCAGAGTTCCATTTCTGCCGGTCGACCGCATCAGCGATGAAATCCTGTACGAAACGGATCACTGCTTCTCTAGCCAGCAGGAAATCATCTGCTGCCTCGATTTTATTTTTGTTTTTCAGTGCGGCTGGCCGCTTTGCGGAGAATTTAATCTCTTCATTATTGAGAGTATTATCGTTCTCATTAATAGTCTTTTTTTCGATTCTAAGTCTTACAGCATCGTTGTCTACTTTAATTTAGTGAAATCAACATTGGTTTCCTTCGCATTGACCCTTAGGGCTAATGCATGATGAGCAAGAGCTAAAAGGTTCTTTGCTCGAGCGAGCCCCCTCTATATAAGAGTTACTTTCATACAGGGTAGGTATATGTGGGTGGCGTAAGCCATTCACGAAAACGGTGTATGCTTTGTAGAGGCATGCACTGAATTGTTGATGGCAAAGTCTATCATCGGCAAGAACTCGCTCCAGCTCTTAAAAGAGTGAACGTATCCGTGAAGTATCTCTTTAAACATACGGTTTGCACGCTCCATTGACCATCTGTTTTAGGATGATCACAAGTTTGCATTTTTAACTCTGTTCCAAGTGATTTGAACACTGTTTGTCAAAATTATACCGTGAATCTAGGGTCTCAATCTGAGACCAGATCACGGGATAACCCATGGAGTCGAAATAATTTGTCAATAAAGACACGACCACAGCCTTTTATTGTGATTGACTCTGGGACGGCAGCAAGATGTACCATCTTGCTAGAACGGTCAACAAAAACAAGAATACGATTTTTCTTTTGAAAGTCTCTGGGGATTTAGAAAGTCGAAGTCCATAAATACAGACTGCCAACACTCTGTCGGATCAGGCAGAGGTTGTAAAGGAGCATGGGATGAAGCACTAGGCTTTACCGATTGACAAACTTCGCAAGCACGTGTATTTGCGAACGAACTCATACTGGCGTGGCCAGTAGAAGTCGCGACTTATTGTGAGATAAGTCTCCTTGCGTCCACGATGACCACTTATCGGTACATCGTGGTACTCATACATGATGCGCAATCGCAAATCATTATGGGTAGGGATGACGACACGAGGCGTGTCGCCAGCAATGGCTGTATAATACAATAACCGTTGCGTGTTGTATATCGATCCGTTGAGGATTGATAAAATTTCTGCAATTCTTTAAAGGGTTGTTAAAAGGATTTTCTTAGGTAATCCACTAACCCTTTAAGAGCCTTATTTTCTTGATAAGCTCTTCCAACGTTGTCGAGTAATGTCGACGACGGAAAACTGATTGTTGCAACAGTGACCTTATGCTCACTGGTGAGTTTCGCAGCCGGCTCAAGATCAGGTCGGCGCGAAAGGGCATCAGCGACGACGTTAAGTCTTCCTGGTTTATACTCAACGGAGAAGTTATACTCCGCGAAGAAAGACAACCATCTCGCCATTCTTTGCGAGACGTGTAGACTGCTTACGGTCGTGCGTAAAGACGCATGGTCCGAGTATACAATGAACGGTCTATCGCCCAAGAGATAGAACCTAACCTTAGCCAGTGCATATTTCATGGCAAGGAGTTCCTTGTCATACACTCGGTACTCGGAAAAAAATCTTCAACAAAAAAGAAGATGTACCGTCATCTCGGCATTATTTTTGTGCAGGTACGCTACTTAACCGAGGAACTTCCTAGGTCCCTTCACATCGACTGGGACAGGCCAATCGGTGATCGCCTTGATCTTTTCTGGATACCGGCGTACACCGTATTTACCCAAGAAGTGGATATTTGCTGCGAGCGAAATGCCACTTTTTGAGATTTGCATACAACTTGTGCTTACGCATAAGTGTAAGAACCTTTCGGACGTGGGTACGATGTTCTCCAAAATCCGACTTTCCGTTTATGGCTCTGATATGAAAGAAGACATCAACAAAATAGCTCAGCGTAAAATCCCGCACCGGCCTCAACAGATTGGTTACACATCTGTTAATTGTCGCAAGGGCATTACTAAGTCCCTGTGGCATGACTCGCCACTCCCATATCATACCGCTTGGGGTGCTTACTGCTGTAAATGGAATATCTTATTTTGATACCTAGTCAGGATCTGACTGTATCCATCCATCAAATCCATCGACGAAAAGATAGTACTCTTTGACATGCCATCGTCTTTTCGTGGTTTTCGGCGTTTCAGCCGGTACTGTCGCAGCGTTCAGTTTATTAAATGCATGCTCAATCCGCCTTCCTCCTGTTGCTTTACGCACACACAGAAAGTCGGAGAGCTATGTGGGGAAATTGATTTTCTAACATGGCTCGCTGCTGAGCGTTCGGCAAAGAATTTGTCGATCGCTAGTACTTGTTCATAAGGCAATGGCCACTGCTTCATGACACAGTATTTTGAACCTGGGATTAGGTCGATTTGTGTCGAGTGGCTTTATCCTAGCAACTCACACGGTACTGATTCAGGGAAGACATCTTAAAATTCCTTTTAATCGTTATATAAAGGGTTTGTATTCAAAGACTCCCCGGATTGGGACGTGAAACGCTCAATCCGAGTCTTCTCATCGAGGGCACTTTCGTCCATCGATGAGCTACTGACAATCCGTTCGTTTACAGGAAATACTATTGCCGACCAAACATCGTCCACTTAGTTGTCATATGTGGCAAGTACGCAGATCTTCTTAAATTTGCCACTACTCAGATCACGCAAGAGCCGTTTTAGTTCTAGCGTTGGCAATTGGGTCATCTCCGAAGTTAACTTCGGTGGCGCTAATAGATCAAGTGTATAAGCACCTACACTTGATCCATTGTTTACTATGACATTAATTGTCTCGGTTTCTTCTTTGGAACTTATTTCAAAAGGTCGTTAGCATGACTGCACAAGACCTCAGTGTGAAGACCGAACACATTGTGGAGTTAAATCTCGACGGCTGTGCACAAGCACAGGCAAAGTCGAAGGTCCTTCATTGTGACGAGGACATAATTATTGACGGCTTTGCACAAGCACAGGAAGCGTTGAAGTCCGACCACTCGAATAAGTTAAGTAGTACGAAACAAGGATGCTTGCTTACGAAGCAACATTTAAGAAAGTTTAAAGCGCCAGTCTATAAGAGACAGTGCCAAAATCCTTGATCGACTGGAGGGTCGATCGAAGAGGATCTAGCTGTAGTAGCGCAACCACGGCTTAAAACAGTTGGGGAGGATACTCCTTAAAACATTTCTGTGGGAATAAGTCCCCGGAACCTGTGGTCAAAGGTTTTCAGGTACCGAACCACAAGTGAGGACATCGCACTCACTCGCAGGACATCCACACGCTTGTGGACGCTCCAAGACGTTCATCAGTTCACCAATGCACTCCCTCGTAGGACATCCCCACGCTTGTGGATGCTCCAAGACGTTCATCAGTTGACCAACTTATGAAAAAGAGACAGACATCGTCACGGCTTGATGCTGCCAAATTATACAGGGCTCGTACTTTCTGAGCCATAATAATCCAAGGATGACATCTAATTTGTCATTCAAATCTAGTACGATGCAATTATCATCGTACTGTTTACCATTTAACGTGTATTGAATACCAACTACACGCTTCTTAATATTTACAGATGCGCCTGTTGCTCGGCGCACTGTCGACCTCGTCAGAAGCATATTGCGCTCAGTGAATCTGAGTCTGCGATATTTAGCGATTTGCGTCGAATAAAATTGCCCGACGCCTCACACTCGACTAGGGAATTAGTGGCAATTTATTTGCCACTATAACTTTATGGTGATGAGATTAACTTCATCACCTAGGGCAGTTACACACAATGTTTTTGTGTGAAAAGCAACTTTTGTCAAAAGACCTATAAATTCTTTTGACGTCGCTGGATTAGTAGGGCGCTCCGCACCTACTGACTCCGACCATTTTTTGACGATCCACCTCGCTGTTGCGAAATCGCAACAGCGTTGGACCCGCGTCCTCCGATAATTCTAGCGAGAGGTCGAATTTTTTGCTCAGTGTTGTTAGGAACTTGCCGTGAGGAACTACACTCATATGCATAGTGCCCATTTTTTGAAACAACGTCTACATTTTTGCAATCGTTTGCAACTTGAAGAGCGAGAATTCTCGCTCTCTACATACGAGAGATCCATGGGTTCTGGACCTCCGTCTTGTCGTATCGGAGGACGATAAGCACCAGAGTGGACAAAAGCCTATTTAAGACTAGAGTCTTCCTTTTTCGATATAGAGATCGCTTGGTCTAGCGTCTTAACACGACCGTCTACAAGACCTTTAATAAACACAGTTACCTGTGTTTGCTCATCTTTTGAATGACTAACGATTCATATGACCAGGTCTCGTGTATGTTGGGCATAAGCGTGAATGTCACGCTTGCCTTGCGAGAATTCAGGAGCTCGGCTCGAGCCCTGATTTCGGCAAGTGGTCGCTCAAACGTTTGTCTGAGCCGGGTCTTAAAGACCTCATACGACCTAAAGACTAATGGGTGGTGAAGCCTTAGCCCTAACGCCCAAGATATGGCACGTCCAGCTAAATTGGACATGCAAAAAAATTTCACTTTCGTGGCATCATCACTGATACGACGAGCTTTTATTGCATCGTCTAATTCGACGAAACATCTCAAAAAGGAGTTGCCTTCGTCTGCCTTAAACTTAGCTATTTCTATACATGCTGCTGTCTCAACAGTTCCAACTGTTGAGCACCCTTTTCTCCAACACCTCTGTATGTTGAGAGCTTTGCTGATGAGGCAAGGTTACTTTCTCTGAGGCCGTCAATTTCGTGTTGAATGAACTCGGCTGTGGCCGCAAGCTATTCATCTCTGCCCAGAGTGAACGGCATAGTGCCAACGGCTGGCCCGCCTACGACCGAACTCGTTCGTTCGATCGCTCTCCATTCAAGTCACTCAAATACGGAAGGCTCTCATGCGTTGCGTGATAACGTTCTTGAGGGGCTTCGAAGCTCCTCCTTCGTCATCCAACATGTCCATGTTGGATGTGATGTGCGTGGGCCGTTAAACGGACTACAAAGTGCTACCAGGTGAAACGGGGCACCTTTCACTAGTACTAGTAAGTACTAGTTAACCTTACAGTGATTACAGTGTAGGTAGGGTGCCTCGAAACTTCACGTTCACAAGAGTACAGTGGAAGGTTTCTAGGTAGCTAAGGGTCTTTAGCTAACCACCTGTAATTCATGAAATTAGACTTACGGAAAAATGAAACTGTATTAATATAATTAGTTCCCTATGTAACGATCTTCTATCTACTACTGAGCTTTTTATATTAATATCTAACTAAGTATGGCTACTCCTTGTGCACCGCACAATCGTGTCTTGAAATATTTGGCGGGGTTGATTTAATCAACCAATAAATAGGGCTAATGTCTTATTGCATCAATAATACCAAATTTAATACTATTGGAAATATTTAAGTCAAATTAATAAAGATATTAATTTTGCACTTCTTTATTTATTTACTCTCATAGGAAATAGTTCTTATGAAACGAGACACCCCGTGAAATCAATGCTCGGAACAGATTGCTGCATTTGAGATGCCAACTTAAGGCTATGATACAGTGATACAATCGCTTAAAAAGCAGCGTAATGGACACTATACGGTTCACTACAAATGCGACCGGGGGGGGGTCTAATCGCAATCGGCTTGGTCTAACGAAATAAATTAGAACACGAAAAACCTCAACAGCAATCGTCAACTCTCCATTCAACTTGAAAACCATACATGATGACCTGCATTGGACTTTCCGCGTGGTAGAAAAGATAATTGCCATATGTCATCCACCTGTATAAGCGCCCATCCTCTCCAATCAGACTCGGAACAGAATGGAAACGACAGTAGTTGGATTGTATGCTGTGGTTCCAACGAGAAATATTCAAACGTAGTTACGAAACGGCCACGGACTTGTTTTGCCTGTTAACAAACTTAACAATGTCCATCAAGCTGCAATTTGCAAGTGTTAAGATGGCCGTACCCCGATGAATGTCCTTGTACAAAAACGCAAATTGCGATTTGTTGTGGAACTATTGTGATCGATGATGACGGAAAAATTTCCAAATTTTACTTTGCCCATCCAAGATCTACAAGAAGGCTTGAGTCACAGTGGTGAAGGCCACACACAAGACAAATGCTTCAAAGCTTTCTTTGTTGCATCTCACCGGGTGCTCGTCAATGTAAACACATTTTCTGCTGGGTTAGTTTTCATGTCACGCGAGCGTCGATCATCGTACTCTTTAACATTAACTTCTTTCGATCGACCTTTAGGGACAATGCTCCATCGAATGTGTTGATGTTGATCGCGAGCTAGCACTAATATTAAGAATCTAGAATACTTTCCAACTGCCAGTATTATATGATGTGTATGGTATATTAAGAAAACATAGCTATAAACTGCAAAGCATTATTTACAAGAGAAGAATAATGGACAGACAGCCTCTATGAAGGAATGGAGGGCAATAATGTATGCGAAAATTGTGGCTTTTTTAATCAACTATGGAAGCCTTTTGAATCTCATGTAGACGGGGTAGTCTTCAAATACGTTGTCAATACATTGATTCCCTTCAAATATAAGTTTGTTGCTGCCTAAACCGGCCTTATTTACACTCGGTCATACTGCATCCTCGCGTGGTGGAAGTGCTCACCACATGCTCAAGCAGTACAGGCCAACTAGCATGATCAACCTTCGTGCTGCGTACACTTCACCTAGCTATAGATAGTAATCTTGCAGAGCACGATGTATCCCGACAGCGTCAACAAATGAGAATTTGCAACTATGCAGAGCTAACGCCTCAAAAAATGATTTTCAGGATTCTACTTAGAATACTTTACATTTTGCGCTGAATTAAATATAAAACGGCTGAAAGTTACCCGCCAGCCACAAAACAACGACGAAATGGATGCTCAGAAGTGTTTAGCTAAGCACAAATTGCGCCAGTACCTGCGTCTAAAACAAATTTTACAATTATACGAAATCCATCCACATTGCCGCTTGGCAAAGCTCCACCAATCAAGTCCTTTTGTGTTGCGGTCGGCCAAAAGTGTCCCTATGTTACTTGATTAGTAAGCCGCCAGCTTTGTGACCTTGCCAGACCATCAGCAGGCTGCGACACTAAACGAGTTTCAGCCACTATCGCAACATATTCCAAAAATTTGCAAAAGCCAGTGACTGCGTGTCCGGAGAGGAGGCCACGCCATAAAAAGGTCAACCCGACGCAATTTGTCTGGCTTCATATGAGAAACTCCAAAAAACATGCATGCAGAGCTTGTGAGTTAGAAAGGCACCGCACGGACTCAAAAAGTAAGAGAATAATATCAGATTTTACGTCCAGTTAAGAAAAAGCCCAGAGATTCAATTTTGACGAAGTTCTCTTATTGGAACCCCGCACCCCTCATTACACTATGGGGAATTTCGGCTACAGCGCCTCCTTCCACCCAACTATCACACACCATTCGGTGCGGGTTGGCAGGGCGGCCATCCATTGGATGGTTGCTCGTCTGCTTTTTAGCCTATCTCCGGCGATGTGTCATCGTACCGCCCTCCGCGAGTATCGATCCACGTACCTCCCGGTCCCAGTTCCAGTGCTTAATTACTCGGCCACTGAGGTCGGTAAAGAAAAAGCCCAGAACTATCGTTCTATGTGGGAGATTAACCCGGGTGGAAGCTGCGGCTACAGCGCCGTGACCGCTGCTCTGGACAAGAAAAGCTGGCAGAGGATAAGCCGGAAAGACGGTATATAACCTGAAAACCGAGTAATATTCAGTCAAATAAGTGGCCTTGCCTTGTTAAAATCAACGCTAGTGTAAATTTATACTGCCGTTGCCCGTGCTTTAAGCTGACGTGGAAGTTGCCGTGAAGTTTTTTATGTACTGCGCACCGGCCTTGTCGTTTAAGTTGAACACGCGTGCTGGTGTGTTGTCCCTTGATAAAATCGTGTGTGGTAATGTGCCGAGTCGGCACCGACTTGGGCGCTGGCCCTTCGGGGCTCACCGGAGCGTCCACCAGCACTTGCTGTATGCACGCCTTCTCATGGATATAAACCAACTTGCAGACCGTGGTGCGCTTCATGGCTGTGCGAACTCGACCTGCCCGCCGTCGCGACTTCCAAATTGCCGGCTTCAACGTGCTTAAGGTCGTGCTTCATGAAGAGATTGACGACAGGAGGAAACTTGCGTCTGAAAAGTACCGTGACTCGAGGAAATTACACCAGGCTTTGATTAGCTTGTAAAATATGCATAAAGAAGGTGCATAGGGTGACGTTTCAAGTTACGCGCAGAGAAGGTTCGTAATGCGACTTTTCAAGATACACACAAAGAAGGTACAGTGAGTGCAAATTAAGGGCTCATTACTCACCTAGGTTACACTGTCGCATGCTATATAACGTGTCAGATACTAATTAACTCCTATAAGGTAATTTAGGACAGGTTAATTAGTGATGCACAAGTAGGATTAAGATAATATATATAAGTTTCCCATTTACTACTTCGTTTATAAGCTTCCTATTCTACACCAATTTAACAGGTTTTGAACCCAACTACCAACTCACCTGCAAGTGATGCCGATCTCCCGACGAATTCTAGTCACGAAAAGGCTTGGGTCGGAATCGGCAACAATCATACCACCTCATACCTTTTAAAGGGGTACGGAAACTGAGGCGCTGACCAAGATTATGGATATGCTTACTGGGATAGATGAACGAATGAAGACGACAGAAGCTTCTCAATCCAGGTTGGCCGAGGATGAAAGGTTAAGAGGTGCGGTTGAAAGTGCGATGTTTACATCAATGCTAGGTGCGAATTTCGCTGGTCGGCTACACCGCGATGCCGTGGACGATTCCTTGATGAGAGGTTGAAATGAAATTTTGGGTGACCAAAATCGATATCATTTAAGGGTACGAGCTAGGGTGGCACAGAGGGAACAATAAATTCCTCAAACCCTTGTGCAGTACCTCCGTATCGACCTCAAAGCTCCCAGTCCGATTAAACGAACGCCACTTCTGGTAAATTACAGGACCCCGGATGCCAGACAACGAAAGTTGGCTAATCGAAAATTCGATACGGTGCCAAAGTATATGCTGGTCTGGAATTTGATTTTTTTGATTGAGGAAAGACGTTTTGGAGACAGGTTGACAAGGCCCAAGAATCATGTAGATTTCTTTGGACTGAAAGTGTCAAAAATGACGTTTTTGGACAATATCTTACGTGCACTGCCGAATGATATTTCAGCAAACAAGTGGATTCATGGTAGCAAGTTTCACCAACTCTACAATACGTGATGCAGAGGATGCATGACGTTCAAGACAACAATAACTGCTGCTCAAGCAATTTAACTCTTTACTAGCAAAAAGGACGCAAGGCGGTCTTGGCCTGAGCATTTCTTATACTTGGTGGCTGTGAGAGATGCAGCAGGGGGCGGGGAGCAACAAGTACTGGACAATATTGCTAGATACGCCTCCCCTGTTTTGGGTTCCATCTTAATGGCCAAGCACTCAACCCAGAAAACCGATTTTTTTGTTCAAGCTGTGGAATTGGCTCATTTCGCCCTAGCAATCGAGCTCGAATCGCGATCGGGCCGAGCTATCGGAAAAGAGGTGTTGGCTAACATTGAAGATAAGATGGTGCGCCAGGAGACCCGTACGTATTACAGTTGCTGTAAAGTCGGACACGTGAAATCCGACTGCAAATCCAAACGAGAACTTCGAAATAATGGCCGACATGGAAAATCAACCGAAAATATAGTTTTGGCGATTCAAGAGGTCAGAGAAAACCGCAACGATTTTGCTAACTCAAACGATGTTACTGAAAGCTTGAGTTCAGATGCCTGGGTACTTGACAGCGAGTCTAGCAGACATCTCGTAAATGATGAATCTCTACTAAAAAATCCAAAACCGTGTCAAATGGAGTGCCATTTGGCGGATGGCGAGATAATCCGACTCACTCGAGTCGGAAATTTGGTTTTGACGGTGATGGCTCAAGGTCATGAAAAACAAATCACACTTATCGAGGTATACCTGGCTTCCGAGCTTTAAAGAAACGTTATTTCGTATGGAAAGCTCGGGTGCAAATCTTTAAGTCTTGGGTATACCGGTAATTCTCGCACCTTGACACGAAGGTCAGATGTAATGGTGATATTCGACATTGACATGACACAGAATGTGCTTTACGTGCAAGTGGTGGACACTGAGAAAATCCTTAAGTCCGTAAAAGAAGTAATAACCGTGGTGCTTGGTGAAGGCTTTTAAACGTGGCAAGGTCAATGATACTCGCTAGTCGGTACCTTTCCTTTTCATTTTGAAGGGATGCCGTTGAATACGCCGCCTACATTTAAAATCGTAGTCCTACGAGTGCAAATGCAAAACGGGCATCACCAATCGAAGTGCTAACAAATCAAGTGCCAGATTTACGGGACATTGTGGCTTTCGGTTCTGTGTGTACCGTCTATCGAAACTTAGGCAAAAATTCACTTGCACAACGATCTCAGGTAGGGATTATCATTGGAAGAAGTGATGAAGTCAAGGGATTTGAATTTTTCATGCAGAAAGCCAATAAGGTCACGTTTCCGCAAAACGTGCAGAATATTGAAACTTTGAGCACGGACCAGAATAATCAACTTCAGATAACATTGGCTTTTGAAGATCAAGACAGGTGTTAAAAAGAATCAGAAGTGTTGCCAGGTCAAATGAGGTAATACAGGCTCGGGAGGAGTCAATGAGACCTGCGCAAGTCGTTGCTCATATCTATGAAAGGGACCCTAAGCATTATGGTGAAGCCATGAAAAGCTCGAAATGCGAAGGCGGGAGATAGCAATGACTGAAGAATTGAAGAAATTGAAAGAAAATGGGGCGTGGGTATTGATTAAGCGACCACCCCACAGTAACGCCTTACACACAGGTAGGTGGACAAGACGAAGACTGATTCGAATGGAGACATCAAACGATTAAAGGCCAGGCTTGTGGAATTGATTATGAATTCACTTTTGCTGCTGTTATGGATATGTCAACAGCAATACTTTTGCTTGCATTGGCGGCCACTTGGGGAGTTTTAGCCAGGCATGGACACATTCCAAATGCTAAAGTTAAGGCAGATAAAGAGCCAGGATTAAAGATATACCTCCACAAACCTCAGTCGATGGGACTGGTCATAAAATTATAAAAAAATCTGGGCGTCAAAGACAAAATTGTTTCAAGCCGTTCAAACTTTTTCGTAATTCCAATGCAGGCGTCTGTGGAGCCAATTGCTACATCAAAAACTGAAAGAAGCAGGGTTTTGACAATGCATCTCAGACATGTGCCTTTATTGGAAACGCGACAATATTGGTATTGGTATTGTTGTTGTAGGTGTATATGTCGATGATCTTCTGGCTTCAGGGACAAGCTCAACGGCTGTAGAAGATCTTTTCACTGGGTTAAAGAGTTTATCCATCAAAGATCTGGGACAAGTTAGCAAAGTTGTAGGAATGCGAGTAGAACTCGAAGATGCTCAAGGTTATCCCCTAGATCAGGAGGCGACTATCACGGAAATTTCGCGTGAGCATGGAATGCTGGAAGCGAACCCCACACGTGCACCAATTGGCGCCGACTGTTATGAAGTAGCAACGAGTGATGTCACCTTTCTTGAGAACTCACCCAAGGATGAGGGACCCACAATTAAGGATTTTCAATCACTTGTTGGGTCTTTATTGTGGATATCGAGGTGCACTAGACCTGATTTAGCTTTCGCGGTTCACAAAGCTACGAGACAGACACACAAGCCAAGACTACAAAGACTGGAAGCTTGCGAAAAGGATTGGCAGGTACCTTAAAGAAACTAATGCTCTAAAGCCAGAAATGAAGCTGAATTAAGAAAAGTACACCGGCATATGTTTGGAGTCGTACAGTGACCTTGACTTTGCAGCTGACAAACAAGATCGCAAGTCGCTAACCGGAGGCATAATACTCCTCAACGGTATGGCTATTGGTTGGAAACCCAAAACACATGGAGGGGTTGCTTAATTTACAATTGAAGCCGAGTTTGAAGCAGCTTCAGAAGTCGCAAGGGACCTATTGGGCGTACGTGAAATGCTTCTGGAAATTGGTTTGAAGCCAGTCTTACCTATGCTTATGCTCGTGGACAACCAAGCAGCTATCCGCCAACTTTAGGGGAAGCATCGTCGACAAAAGCCGAGCACATCGATGTGCGAATCAAGTTTCTGTGCGATTATGCTAGAAAGGGTAATTTTAGCTCGTTATGTGAAGACCGAACTAATGCTTTGTGATTTACTCACTAAGACGTTAGACACGCACAAGATTGAAGAGTTGCGAAAGTTGATGCATATCAACTAAGGGCTGGAGGTGAGCATATGACAGAGGATGAGTGTTGAAATATGCACAAAGAAGGTGCATAGGGCGACGTTTCAAGTTACGCGCAGAGAAGGTGCGTAATGCGACTTTTCAAGATACACACAAAGAAGGTACAGTGAGTGCAAATTAAGGGCTCACCTAGACTACACTGTCGCATGCTCTATAACGTGTCAGGTTCTAATTAACTCCCATAAGGTAAGTTAGGACAGGTTAATTAGTGATGCACAAGTAGGATTAAGATAATATATATTAGTTACAATTTACCACTTCGTTTATAAGCATCCTATTCTACACCAATTTAAAATAGCTATCGTACAACGGGTGCATTTATATTTTATGCGTTTTGATTGGAAATAGGTCGGAGGAGACCGCCACAGAAGCCCGCCAACGAGCATGTGTGAGTGTCCGGAATTCCCTTCGAGTGTGCCACCACTCCAGCTGTAACGGGGCACTACGACTTGTACTGTTTCAGTACAAGTCCACTTCGCACTGCTTCAGATGCGAGTGGTGCCTTACATTAAGTGACGTAGACTGTACGTGCAGAGGAAGACTTCTTTTAAGACAACTAGACTTAAGAGGGTAAAATGAAAACTGTATTAAATATAATTAAGTGTCTCTTGTTCTTTCTTTGTAAATGCTAACTTAATTATAATCTAACACTAAACATCTAAATGAATTCTATCTCTATCTTATCTGTAACTCTCTTTGATTACTCCTGCAGCTGATTAGTCTGCGGAATAAATAGATATAATGGTCTATACCTATTTATGGATAGCAATTCTGAATATTACTACATAAAGTAATATCCTCCAAATATTATCTACCTTTAGATAATATGTTAATTAACAACCTTTAAGTGTTAATTTCATGTAACGATACACCCCGTTGCATCACCCTCCCTTAAACGACAATCACTTTGAGTTTCATTGGATGGAGTGGTCGCTATGTGACCACTTTATTTTTAAAACGATGTTGATTGGTCAGATCCATCATTTTAAATTCTATCGCATGAAGGATCAACTCATGCGGGGTGACGCATTGCTATCTCTTGCGGCAGTCAGAACGTCTGCCGTAGTGTCTTCCACTCGCACAACACTAGATGATGCGAGTGCGCGTGGTAATTCACCACGTGAATACGACCCTCTTGGTCGACTACGAATGCGAGTCAGATGAAGGGGCCGACTCGGGGAGAATGGAACAGTCGCCTGATATCCGTCAGGCGGCTGACTATGAGCCTTCGAATAAGAGGGCTCATTCTGATAGACGAGTAAACAGTCTATTTGGATCCGACGATGAGGATGACCCCTCATGACCCGTACGATCTCCCATACGGTCACCTGCACGTGTCTCTGTGCAAGGTGACGACGATGCGTAAGCAATCGTAAGAAAAGTTCTTGTGGTACCCCTGCTTCAGTGGGTACCACTCAGGGGAGTGAAGACAGTAAAATGTCTCATCTCGCCCCTGAAAAGAAGCCGTGGCTTTTGTCAGAAAGGCTTATGAATAGCTTGTCTGGAGAAACTACTCCTCACAATAATTATCCCTTATTTATTGCGACAAAGTTACATGGCCTTGATCCCAGCGCGAAGAACTTTCGCGCTGAGGAAGATTTTTATCTCGATGCTTTTCTTAAGCATCGATGGTTTAGTGGCAATAATAAGCGAGATAAAGTCTCGCTTATGTAAGCTTGGAGTGCGTTCATTCGCAATGTTAAAGGCATTGGACGCGAAGCTTGGCTTCAAAAACTTAACGCGAATCGCACTAAATTTGAGAAAAGAACTCCTCCGGTGCAAAGTATAAATTGCATTGGATGTCACGTGAAGCTGGGCTTCCATGCCTCACGTGGGGTGATCCCTGTCCGTGTTGTGTAGACAACTCGAAGAGGGTAAAAGGGGATGTCTATTCCCTTTCTTCGCCCTGGGGGAGGGCTCGCAGCTCTATTGAGATGCGTGACGCGATTGACGTTTTGCAATCGATTTACAAGCGCCAGGGGCGCGTTTTTTCGATGAGCCTTCTGAACCATCGGGTGGGTCTTGTCATACTGACGGACGAGGCCCTCAACGTCAGCAACCAGCTGGGGACGAGGCTCCCAGCTGTCATGTGAAGGTCGATAACCACGCCAGCGAATAAGATAACTCGTTCGCTGCCCCTTCACATCACGGGTGTTCTGGATACGTTCCACAAGAAAACGCTGATCATCGTGGGAATCCACCAAATGTTGTGGTGGAGGAGGGAAAATTTGATCCGAACCGTGTGTCGTATCTAATGTCGAGGATCGACAAAAACGATCACTTCCTCCATGATTTGGAGGAGAGACTTGACCACGAGCGCGGCAAGCGTCGCTCGTTGGAGCAGACGGTGCAGGCTCACCATATCGAGCGGTTGGAAGACCGTTCGAAGAGTGCGTACTCCATGTTGGAGTACGAGCGGAAGTATCATGCTGTTCGCGATGAGCTGTCGTCAGCTCATCGTAGTTTCGAGGATATTCGGAACCGGCATGAGAAACTTCAGGTTCAACATGAGAACCTGGTTCGCGATCACAAGAATCTTTTGGGGATTCTTGAAAAGGGTGGTCAAATCCGTCCTCGGAAGAAGCCGCGTACTGATGGTACGGGCGGAGCCGACCAACGTAAAACGTAGGATGCGTTCGCATCCTACGTGGCAATTCTATTTTGTACGCATTGCCTCTGCGATGCAGTACACGGAATGGACCAATGAACTTGGGTAGTATTTACTGCTACCCACATTAGTGACTAATCGCTTAGGTAAGTTTACCGTAGAGAGTAGCACTAGATCATTAAATTTATAATGAATGAACATTTGCTCTTCCATGTTTGTCTGCATTTCGTTTCTGTCGGTCCACTGCGTTAGCAATGGAATCCTGAACGAAACGGATTATTGATTCTCGAGTTAGCAGACACTCTTCTGCTAACTCATTTGTTCTGTCTTTATCAGTACGCTTAGTGCGTACTGCCATGAGATCATTCTCATTTTCGATGTCGACGAAATCGACATCGACATCACTCGCGTCGTTGTTATCTTCGACGCGTGATGAGCATGAGCCAAAATTGGATTTGCTCGTGCGAGTCCACCCCCCCCTTAAACTAGAGGATTCCTCTAATTGGGTGGGTATGCAAGGATGGCGTAAGCTATTCACAAAGAACGGTGGATGCGTTGTAGACGCATGCACAGAATTATTGATGGCGAATTCGACCATCGGTAAAAACTCGCTCCAATTCGGATACGATTGGACGTAACCTTGAAGTATCTCTTCGAGGACGCGAATTTCGCGTTCTGTTTGACCATCCGTTTCTGGGTTATCGGATGTTGATATAGACAGCCGTGTTCCGAGAGATCGGAACACGGATTGCCAGAACTCCGCCGTGAACCTCGGATCTCTATCCGAAACCAATTCCTGGGATAACCCATGGAGTTTGAATACCGTGTCGATAAAGACACGGGCACAACCCGGCGCCGTAATCGACTTTTGTACCGCAGCAAGATGTACCATCTTGCTGAATCTGTCTACAAAAACAAGGATTCCATTGTTTTTGTGGTCGTCTTCGGGAAATCCGAAGACGAAGTTCATAGATACGGACTGTCAACACTCTGCCAGAAGTGGTAGAGGTTGAAGAGGTGCACGGGATGAAGGTCTAGGCTTCACCCGTTGACATACCTCGCAAGCACGAATGTACTTGCGCACAAATTGATACTGGCGGGGCCAGTAAAAGTATCGACTTACTGTGAGGTAAGTCTTCTCACGTCCACGATGTCCATTTGTTGGAGCATCGTGACACTCATACATGATGCGCAAGCGCAAATCATTGTGAGTCGGGACGACGACACGTGAGGTGTCGCCAGTAACGGCTGTGTAATACAATAAGCCGTTGCGTGTCGTTTATCGATCGGATGACGATCGATATAAAGCCGATAAAACTTTAAAAGATTTATCGGATGAGTTCATTAAATGATCCATCAAACATAAAAGGTCCTTATCATCTGTGTAGGCGTTCTTTATGCCATCAACTAAGGTTGATGACGGAACACTCGTAGTGAGTGTTGCAACAGTAAGATCACTTTCACTGTTGGGGTGCACAGCTGACTCAAAATCGGGTCGGCGTGATAACGTATCAGCGACGCCATTAAGTCGTCCTGGTTTATATTTTTTGATGGCGAATTCGATTATCGGTAAAAACTCGCTTCAATTCGGATACGATTGGACGTAACCTCGAAGTATCACTTCGAGGACGCGGTTTACGCGTTCTGAATGATCATCCGTTTCTGGGTGATCGGATATTGACATAGTCAGCCGTGTTCCGATCTCTCGGAACACGGATTGCCAGAACTCCGCCGCGAATCTCGGATCTCTATCCGAGGCCAATTCACGGGGTAACCCATGGAGTTTGAATACTAGCTCACATGGTAAAGCTTCCTAGCAAGCTGCATACACACCCAGTGATTGACGTGTGCTTGCTTAAGTCATATCGGGACCCTTCCCACGTGGACCTGAAGGCTCTTGCGCCGAGACAGGCAGTCGTGCCGCAGATTGCTGCATCTTCACCAGGATGTCCAGTTGCCCTCTAAACGAGGTTGCTGACGCTTTAGCATCGAAATACGGTTCTGAACCACTTCAAAGAGAGTGCATCTCCTGCACATATTCTTGCAGAGATCGCTTTCCTGTCGCGATTCAAAGCAGCGCGCCTGAAGCAACACCTCCCTGTTTAGCGGCTGTCACATGGCTCGAATCTTTGTCTTTAAGGTCGCCCATGATGTGAACGCCTTAACGTCTGCCATAAGCGCCGAGTAAGCACACTCTGAGGCCTTACCGCGCAAATGCGGCGTGGCATCCGAGTGTCGTTTGCGAGAGGTGTGGGTTGTTCACGGCCGTGCGTAATGACGCATGGTCCGTATATACATTGAACGGTCTATCTCCTAGGAGATAGACCCTAAATTTAGCCAATGCATATTTCATGGCATGGCGTTCCTTGTCATGCACTGAGTAATTGCGTTCAGCTGGTTGCAGCTAACGCGATTTGTAACAGACGGCGCGGAGCGCGCCCTCTGTATTGTATTGCATTAACGCGCAGTCGATTGCGAAATCGCTGGCGTCACATACCACATGGAATGGTCTGTCTTGATCTGCAATCGCCAAAATGGGCGATTGCATCAAGCTTTGCTTGATACCTTCGAACGAACGCTAACAATCAGCGTTCCATAACCATTTCTCGTTTTTTTTCAGGAGACGAGAGAGATGAACTGTCATCTCTGCATAATTGCGAGAGTACTTGTGCAAGTACGTTGCTTAACCAAGGCGTCTTTCTAAGTCCCTTGACATCGACTGGAACTGGCCAGTCGGTGATTGCCTTGATCTTTTTGGATCAGTGTGCACGCCGTGTTTACCGACGATGCACCCAAGAAGTGGTATTTCGCTTGCAGCGAATATACACTTCTTGAGAATTGCGTACAACTTATGTTTTCGCATAAGTATACGAACTTGACGAACATGAGTTTTATGAACTTCCACGTCCGTCTTACCATTCATGGCTCGGCTATGGACGAATACATCGTCGAAATGACTCGGTGCAAATTCCCGCACCGGTCTCAACAGATTTGTTACACATCTGTTGAATGTTGCAGGGGCGTTACGAAGCCCCTGAGGCATCACTAGCCATTCCCAGAGCATCCCACTGGGGGTTCTCACTGCTGTGTACGGGATGCCCCGCTCACGCATAAGGATTTGATAGAATCCATCCATCAGATCCATAGAATAAAAGATCGTACTCTTAGACATACCATCCATGATTACGTCTTTTCTCGGTATCGGCATTTGAGCCGGTACTGTTGCAGTATTCAGTTTATTGAATGCGCGCACTATCCGCCACCCTCCTGTGGCCTTTCGCACACAGGATGTCGGAGAGCTATCTGGGGAGGTTGATTCCTTCACATGGCCCGCTTTTACTCGATCAGTAAAGAATTTATCGATCGCGAGTACTTGTTCACGAGGCAGTGGCCACTGCTTC